>NC_143034.1:60063870-60226370 GCF_057628025.1 Oncorhynchus mykiss
ACTCTGGGGAGCCCACTGAATGCCGCTCGTTCCTCACCCAGTGTGATATTGTGTTTTCTCTCCAGCCCAACACTTACTCCAGGAGCACTGCTCGTGTCGCCTACGTCATATCTCTCCTTATTGGACGGGCTCGTGAGTGGGGCACGGCAATCTGGGAGGCAAGGGCTGAGTGTACTAACCAGTATCAGGACTTTAAGGAGGAGATGATACGGGTTTTTGATCGATCTGTTTTTGGGGAGGAGGCTTCCAGGGTCCTGTCTTCCCTATGTCAAGGTAATCGATCCATAACAGACTACTCTATTGAGTTTCGCACTCTTGCTGCCTCCAGTGGCTGGAACGAGCCGGCTTTGCTCGCTCGTTTTCTGGAGGGTCTCCGCGCAGAGGTAAAGGATGAGATTCTCTCCCGGGAGGTTCCTTCCAGCGTGGATTCCTTGATTGAACTCGCTATTCGCATTGAGCGACGGGTTGATCTTTGTCACCGAGCTCGTGGAAAGGAGCTCGCGTTCTCCGTTGCCCCCCTCTCCGCATCACTACCATCTTCCTCTGCCGGTTCGGGTGCTGAGCCTATGCAGCTGGGAGGTATCCGCATCTCAACTAAGGAGAGGGAACGGAGAATCACCAACCGCCTCTGTCTCTATTGCGGTTCTGCTGGTCATTTTGTCACTTCATGTCCAGTAAAAGCCAGAGCTCATCAGTAAGCGGAGGGCTACTGGTGAGCGCTACTACTCCTGTCTCTCCTTCAAGATCCTGCACTACCTTGTCGGTCCATCTACGCTGGACCGGTTCGTCAGCTTCCTGCAGTGCCTTAATAGACTCTGGGGCGGAGGGCTGTTTTATGGACGAGACCTGGGCTCGGGAACATGACATTCCTCTCAGACAGTTAAGGGAGTCCACGGCCTTGTTCGCCCTGGATGGTAGTCCTCTCCCCAGGATTCAGCGTGAGACGCTACCTTTAACCCTCACTGTTTCTGGTAATCATAGCGAAACCATTTCTTTTTTAATTTTTCGTTCACCTTTTACACCTGTTGTTTTGGGCCATCCCTGGCTAGTTTGTCATAATCCTTCCATTAATTGGTCTAGTAATTCTATCCTCTCCTGGAACGTCTCTTGTCATGTGAAATGTTTAATGTCTGCTATCCCTCCTGTTTCCTCTGTCTCTTCTTCACAGGAGGAGCCTGGTGATTTGACAGGGGTGCCGGAGGAATATCACGATCTGCGCACGGTGTTCAGTCGGTCCAGGGCCACCTCTCTTCCCCCACACCGGTCGTATGATTGTAGTATTGATCTCCTTCCGGGAACCACTCCCCCCCGGGGTAGACTATACTCTCTGTCGGCTCCCGAACGTAAGGCTCTCGAAGATTATTTGTCTGTAGCTCTTGCCGCCGGTACCATAGTCCCCTCCTCCTCTCCCGCCGGAGCGGGGTTTTTTTTTGTTAAGAAGAAGGACGGGTCCCTGCGCCCCTGCATAGATTATCGAGGGCTGAATGACATAACAGTGAAGAATCGTTATCCGCTTCCTCTTATGTCTTCAGCCTTCGAGATCCTGCAGGGAGCCAGGTTTTTCACTAAGTTGGACCTTCGTAACGCTTACCATCTCGTGCGCATCAGGGAGGGGGACGAGTGGAAGACGGCGTTTAACACTCCGTTAGGGCACTTTGAATACCGGGTTCTTCCTTTCGGCCTCGCTAACGCTCCAGCTGTCTTTCAGGCATTAGTCAATGATGTCCTGAGAGACATGCTGAACATCTTTGTTTTCGTTTACCTTGACGATATCCTGATTTTTTCACCGTCACTCCAGATTCATGTTCAGCACGTTCGACGTGTCCTCCAGCGCCTTTTAGAGAATTGTCTTTTTGTGAAGGCTGAGAAGTGCTCTTTTCATGCCTCCTCCGTCACATTTCTCGGTTCTGTTATTTCCGCTGAAGGCATTAAGATGGATCCCGCTAAGGTCCAAGCTGTCATTGATTGGCCCGTCCCTAAGTCACGCGTCGAGCTGCAGCGCTTTCTCGGCTTCGCGAACTTCTATCGTCGTTTCATCCGTAATTTCGGTCAGGTGGCAGCTCCTCTCACAGCCCTTACTTCTGTCAAGACGTGCTTTAAGTGGTCCGTTTCCGCCCAAGGAGCTTTTGATCTCCTCAAGAATCGTTTTACATCCGCACCTATCCTTGTTACACCTGACGTCACTAGACAGTTCGTTGTCGAGGTTGACGCGTCAGAGGTGGGCGTGGGAGCCATTCTTTCTCAGCGCTCCCTCTCTGACGACAAGGTCCACCCTTGCGCGTATTTTTCTCATCGCCTGTCGCCGTCGGAACGTAACTATGATGTGGGAAACCGCGAACTGCTCGCCATCCGCTTAGCCCTAGGCGAATGGCGACAGTGGTTGGAGGGGGCGACCGTTCCTTTTGTCGTTTGGACTGACCATAGGAACCTTGAGTACATCCGTTCTGCCAAACGACTTAATGCGCGTCAGGCGCGCTGGGCGCTGTTTTTCGCTCGTTTCGAGTTCGTGATTTCTTATCGTCCGGGCTCTAAGAACACCAAGCCTGATGCTTTATCTCGTCTCTTCAGTTCTTCAGTAGCCTCCACTGACCCCGAGGGGATTCTCCCTGAGGGGCGTGTTGTCGGGTTGACTGTCTGGGGAATTGAGAGGCAGGTAAAGCAAGCACTCACTCAAACTCCGTCGCCGCGCGCTTGTCCTAGGAACCTTCTTTTCGTTCCCGTTCCTACTCGTCTGGCCGTTCTTCAGTGGGCTCACTCTGCCAAGTTAGCCGGCCACCCTGGCGTTCGGGGTACGCTTGCTTCCATTCGCCAGCGTTTTTGGTGGCCCACCCGGGAGCATGACACGCGTCGCTTCGTGGCTGCTTGTTCGGTCTGCGCGCAGACTAAGTCCGGTAACTCCCCTCCTGCCGGCCGTCTCAGGCCGCTTCCCATTCCCTCTCGACCGTGGTCTCACATCGCCTTAGATTTTGTCACCGGACTGCCTTCGTCAGCGGGGAAGACTGTTATTCTTACGGTTGTCGACAGGTTCTCTAAGGCGGCTCATTTTATTCCCCTTGCTAAGCTTCCTTCTGCTAAAGAGACGGCACAAATCATCATCGAGAATGTTTTCAGAATTCATGGCCTTCCGTCAGACGTCGTTTCGGACAGAGGTCCGCAATTCACGTCTCAATTTTGGAGGGAGTTTTGCCGTTTGATTGGGGCTTCCGTCAGTCTCTCTTCCGGCTTTCACCCCCAGTCTAACGGTCAAGCAGAACGGGCCAATCAGACTATTGGTCGCATCTTACGCAGTCTTTCTTTTCGCAACCCTGCGTCTTGGTCAGAACAGCTCCCCTGGGCAGAATACGCCCACAACTCGCTTCCTTCGTCTGCGACCGGGCTATCTCCTTTTCAGAGTAGCCTCGGGTACCAGCCTCCGCTGTTCTCATCTCAGTTCGCCGAGTCCAGCGTCCCCTCCGCTCAGGCTTTTGTCCAACGTTGCGAGCGCACCTGGAAGAGGGTCAGGTCTGCACTTTGCCGTTATAGGGCGCAGACTGTGAGGGCTGCTAATAAGCGTAGAACTAAGAGTCCTAGATATTGTCGCGGTCAGAGAGTTTGGCTCTCCACTCAGAACCTTCCCCTTAAGACGGCTTCTCGCAAGTTGACCCCGCGGTTCATTGGTCCGTTCCGTATTTCTCAGGTCATTAATCCTGTCGCAGTTCGACTTCTTCTTCCGCGATACCTTCGTCGCGTCCACCCGGTCTTCCATGTCTCCTGTGTCAAGCCCGTTCTTCGCGCCCCCGCTCGTCTCCCCCCCCCCCCCCCATCCTTGTCGAGGGCGCACCCATCTACAGGGTCCGTAGGATTTTGGACATGCGTCCTCGGGGCCGTGGTCATCAGTACCTAGTAGATTGGGAGGGGTACGGTCCTGAGGAGAGGAGTTGGGTTCCCTCTCGGGACGTGCTGGACCGTGCGCTGATCGATGATTTCCTCCGTTGCCGCCAGGCTTCCTCCTCGAGTGCGCCAGGAGGCGCTCGGTGAGTGGGGGGGTACTGTCATGTACTGTCATGTTGTGTCTTGTTTCTGTCCTTTCTCTTCACCCTGTCTCCCTCTGCTGGTCGTGTTAGGTTACCTTTTCTCCCCCTCTTTCCCCCAGCTGTTCCTTGTCTCCTCCTAACTACCTCGTCACCCCTTTTCCCACCTGTTCCCTTTTTCCCTCTGATTAGTCCTCTATATCTCTCTCTGTTTCTGCTCCTGTCTTTGTCGGATTCTTGTTTGTGTTGTTCATGCCTGAACCAGACTATCGTCATGTTTGCTGCAACCTTGTCCTGTCCTGTCGGAACCTGTCGGTCCATCTGAGCCTACGTTTGTTTTCTTATTAAAGAAGCTCTGTTTACGTTAATTCGCTTTTGGGTCCTCATTCACGCACCGTAACACTTGTAACCTCTTTCTGGCCTTTGTAGAGATGAGGAATGAGGTTGTGACAACTGTACTTTTGAATTCAACCATCATCCCAGGTGAGTACCAATGTCAATCCCTTGAGAATTTGTTTTTGATGTTTTTATTTTCTGGAAGCCTGGAAATTAAATTAAGGGAAAGACGACGTAACACATTATTCTGTGTTGGTCAGTATTTTGATTGATTATGTCATGGAAATGACTTTATTCTCTCTAATACCACCGTTATAGATGGAGACCATCCTGATAGAAACCGTGGTGAGTGTTTACGCAAATCTATCACCACAGCTTCCTCTGTATGAGCAAATGACAAGTAAATCTGACCTCAAAATGATGTTACCAAGATCAACTACAGTTAGAAGGCTGTTTTAAAACCTTTTCATTTGTGTGAATATGTCAATATCTGATGACTACATTTTGTTTTTCAGTTGGTGTTGCTCTCGTGCTGGTCATTGCTGGTTTGCTCTTAGTGTTTTTTTGTGTGAACAAACTGTGGTGAGTATCCTATATAACTGTTTTTATAACAGCTTTATAACTCTTTTTGTCTTTAAGACAATTAGAATTGTTGCAGAGGGTTTATGTTAGTTATGAGACTAGTTCTCTCTGTCTTACTACTAGGGTTTAAAGTCAGACCAATGGGGTCCTAGCAGGTCACAAACAGGATAAGAACAGTCTGGAACTTGCAGGCCACTTACAAACTACAGTCTTGTCGGCCATTTTGTCAAGTTACTGTTGTTTATCAAACATTATCCTTAATTTCTTATTAATGTAATAATCTCATTTTTAGCAACCAAGGCCACAGAGACGTGGAAGCGGGTCAGGGCATTCCAGAACCAAACTCCATTCCTCTGATGCAGAATGAGCGACGTGATGCCAGGTAAACCTTTCCACATCACTTTATTGATCTGTAATCAACCACTGAATGATAGTCTCTCTTGTCTTCAGCTGTTGCTATGGGTTATATTAGTTTCTGGCTCTATAGAACAGGGCTCTCCAACCCTGTTTCTGGAGAACTACTGTCCTTATCTACTGTAGCACACCTGATTCTAATAATTAGCTCAGGGATGGGCAACTGGAGGCCCGCGGACCCCCGTTTTACTGTTGACAGCTAGAATAGTAGAATACACAAGGTACAATTTCAAAATTTGGTTGTTCATCAGCAATTTTTCTCTTGTCATGTCAGTCACTGACAGTCACTCAATTAGCCCATGTCAGCTAACAATTTTTTAGATTGGTAAATGTATTTAACCAGCTACCTAAACCTGTAGAAATCATCGTCAAATTGATGACTGGGGGAGACCCATTGACTTTGTTAACCACTCTCACTTAGAAATCATATTGACATGCAAACATTTCTCTCCACCCTATGGCAAAATGTGTAGAATTGCAGTAAATTAGCTGTAAAACTGCTGTTTTTTGACTCCACGAATGGCAAAATGAATAGAATAGCCTGAAATGACTGCTTAAGGCCGGCACTGACTGCACATGTGGGTATGAATGTGGGTACACAGACCCACTAGCCACTGCAACCCCTCATAATGAGTTCAGGTTTTTGTGGCCCCCATCAAAGTTGCCCATCCCTGGAAGCTGCATCAGGTTAGTTACAACTGGGGTTGGAGAGAGAACCTCCAGGAGGGTAGCTCTCCAGGAACAAAGTTGGAAAGCCCTGCTATAGAAGGCGAAGGAAGCATTACTCAATAGATCTGCATGGCATTTCAAATACCAGTAATGTCTATTGGCAAGCAACAACATTCAGCAAAGACCCTGCCTTTAGAGCCCTGCCCAGGCAAGACATAACATATTCAAGCCAGAAGGACAACTGGTGTATTTTTGACTGTGGTTTAATGTATCAAAGAATATTTATAGAGCTGTTATCTTCCGAATAAACTCTTAAAGACCTAGTAATATTTTACATCAATAGCAGTCAGTATTAATCATCATCTTAATTCAGTCTCATCTGAAAGTTGTAAATTCTTGGTTATCTGCACGAACCCTGGCTAACACGTTGAATCAGCAATACAAAATTGGGTTTAATTTTTTATTTACTAAATACCTAACTAATCACACATAATTACACATACACATAATTAAATCATAACTTGATTACAAATTACGTCATAAAGGAAAACATCCCTAGCGGGCAGAACAGATATGACAGCTTGTTTCACAAAAGAAAACGGGGCTGGGTTTGAGTGAAAGAGCGGGAAGACTGAGGAACAAAGGAAGAAGCTGTGCTATCGTAAATACAGTATCTTATGCATTCTAAATTACCGCCCATTTGGAAAAGGAAAATGCAATAAATATTTACACTGAGCTGTTCTTCGGGAGGTTGGTGGTAGATGGAAGGCCGTGTTGCCAAACCGAGTCCTTTGAAGAATGTCTCTGGTGGTCAATTGGATACGTTGTAGTAACGTCGTTATGTGATAGACGGGATACTCTGTCTGTTCCTTCCTAACCCTCGTTTGCATCTGCTGTTGCTAACTTAACGGCTAGGAGGTATCACTTCTGTAGTGAATAAGAGTTCAAAGTTCATACCATTCGCAACCAAAGCTCACGCTGATGTTGGCTTCATTCTGTAGTTATTATCTGAACCATTCTGACATCGGACCGTCGTCCTCACGTCCTCGGAACAGGAGGTTATATTGTCGTCAAGGGCTTATATAGGAAAGGGATAGGAGGGCGTGTTTGAAAATGTTTATAGCCTATGTCCCTTCACAGGGGCGGGCCACTGATTGAGCAGAGCCCTAATCTTATGAAAACCCAAATCTCACATTTTAGAAGCTAAAATCACATTTCATCCCTTCACCAATAATTTTATATTCAAACATTTAAATTGAACAACAATTCCATGGGAATCCGATAACTCTGATGTGTAGACTTTCCACTTTAGAGTTTGTCATTTTATCATTGATGAGAATGTCTCAGATGACAACCGAACTGACATCATATTAATTAAGTGCCACTGCATATGTTCAATTGGTCGGATTACCAGAATATAGTTCATTTCCCCCCACATTCTGATGTTCCCAGAATCTCTATGTTAACCAAGGGTTATGCAAATGTAACATCAGTAGGGTAGAGAGAGGAAAAAGAGGGGAAGAGGTATTTATGACTGTCATAAACCTACCCCCCAGGGCAAAGTCATGACAATGTTTTATCACAGACATCAGAAAGCCTGATGACGGTGAGACTGTTGAAGCTGTGGTTGTTCTCAGGTTAGTTAGAATACCTCTACTACATCTCTATAGTCTACTCTGTCCTGGATCAGTTTGCCTTGCTTTTCCTTTTAGTCATGCTCATCATAATATCACTTTTAGTGACCAAGGAGGTGAGCCAGGAGAGGAGAGCAGGCAGCCCATGGACAATGAAGAGACAGGCGCTGACAACCCTCTGCTGAATGGAGATGCCAGGTAAACTGTACCACATGACTAATCACCTGCCAGTCCTCTGTAATGTAGGCTGTGGATATGGAGAACATTTGTATCCTTCCCAATCAAGATACTTAAATCCTTATCAATGTAATAATCTTCCCTTTAGTGGCCAAGGAGAGGAAGGTGTTCTAGGAATGGAGGATGGAAAGCCGTTAGACAAGGACAGAGCAGACACTGAAATCTGTCAGAAGACACATGCTGATTCCCCTCCACTGAATGTACCCAAGGTTGTCAGGTAAATTCTCCACATGAGGACTCCTTTGGTAGATCTTCATTATCTGTTGAATGACAATCTCATTTCTCCCTTCAGAATTGATCTCATGGATCATGTTAGTCTCTGCCTCTATGGAGGACAGTGTTGTTTCTTGTCGATCAAGAGTTTTAATCCTGATGATATCCCTGTTATTGCTCCCACAGGGTTAACAGCCAGACTGATGACACACAGCTTCTGGGTCAACCTCAGAGCAATGGACATGTGCCATATAGAAGGTGAGAATGTGTATTTATCTGTGTGTAGAGTTGCATGGGATGGTAGAGGAGGTTAAATAACTGGTTGAGGTCATGTTTCCTGATCCAGTCTGTATCTTACTCCACAGGGAATCACACCTGACCAATGGGGCTCCAGGTCAGGGTGCTGGTGAGACTTCACCCCTCCTCTGCAGGTGACTCACTCCTCTTTCATTTAGGCCATGAACACGTAGAACATGTGTACCCCTCTCCAACAGATCCTTAATTCTTATCCATGTAATAATCACCCTTAGAAGCCCAGGAGAGGAAGGTGTGCTAGAAGGGCAGGACAGGAAGTCAGCAGACAGTGGGGGAACAGACCCTGGATCCTGTCAGAAGACACATGCTGAACCCCCTCTAGGGAATGGACACCATGATGTCAGGTAAGCTTGATTACATATTGATACATCTACAACTCATTGGGTAATAATGCCAGTCACCCCATTTTCCCACGGTTCATGTTAGCCTCTGTCTCTATAGGGAACAGTATTATGGTGGATCATGAATGTGAATGTTGATGTCTTCTTTCTCCAACAGGGTTAACGATGAGACTAAGGAACCGACTCCTGGTGCACAGAGTCCAGGACCTCCTCAGATGAATGGAGGACCTCCCATGTCTAACAGAGCTGCAGAGGAGACCACTGCTCTATTGGACAAACAGGCCTTGGACAAGGACCAAGTCACCAAACCTCCTGAGTTAATAGTAAGTACTGTTAATGTCCTCTGACAACTGGTGAACTGTTTGTCTTGGTATCTAAAATGACGGGGCTCGTTTTCTTTTTGCTCCAACATATTTGTAACTCTTGTGTTTTTCCCCAAGGACAAAGGACCTAATGACATGGAGTCAAGTAGAGGAGAACTGTAACAAACGGTGGACGTTTGTATAACAAAAGAAAACCTAACACCATATGATAAGACCCAGTAATAATGTATATAATATACATATTATAAGATACACATTTGTGACTTGCTTCATCATAATCAGTCATGTCAACCCCAAGGCACATTCTGAAAAGTGTCTTTTACTGATTTTCTATAATCTAAACAGTTTATTAAGTTAATTCTCTATGCTACAGAAATGTGTTCTAGTGATATCAGTTGAAATTCCAAAACGGACCAAGACTTTTAGATAATAATCATTTAGATAAGTTATCTAAATGTTTAATTACTATTATCTGAAAATGAGTGTGCGGCATATGACTGATTATGATACAACAAGTCACATTTTAGCTATACAACATTATATATCAAATGATATGAAAGTATGATAAGATCATACACTAGTATTGTATACTATACATACAAGCAATTATATATATATATAACATACATGTGAAAAGATGCTTAAAACGTTAACCTCTCTAGTATAGACATATCCAAGGTCATGAGGTCTCAATGTCTTGTGGAAATGTCAAATAGCTAAACAGTGACTAGACGTTATTTAGAGTAGGCCTCATTATCACAGGGCCCAGTCTAAGAAGCTCTATTTTACCAAAGCAATTATTCATTATTTCTGAATTGAGAGTTTAACATGTCAGTTAAAATAACTTACATAATTTGTCCCATTTAACACACACATGTAATCCTACTTTCAGTAAAGAACGTTGATGTTCCAGTTTAGACTCTAGATGATATTACATCAGACTTAAATCACTGTATTCATAGGAAATCATGATTGGTCAGTTCAAACAGGAAACACTTCATATGGATGTTCTCTTTATAATGCATTATAGGAGCATTAATAACACCTTCTATTCATAATGCATCAGGATGCACAACATAGGTGCTAATAACTGCTCATGAACATCTATAACTGCATAAAGCATTATCACCAGGATGTGTAATGCCTCATGAAGAAAAGTATTACTATGCCAGATGCCACATTAGGATCGTTATATTATACATTATGTGCTCATTAAGCTAAAAAAGTAGTAAGTAATTGCAAAGTTGCTAATTAGCGAAAATGCTAAAATATCCTGTGATGATATTCGAACACGCAACCTTTGGGTTGTTAGACGTTCACGTTATAAGTCCACCCATCCGAAACCAAAGCATGGATTACTGTCTGAGCTTGTCCATACACTGCTTACAGCTTTAAGAAAGCAAATTATATTTTGTAATTAGGGTGAACTATCCCTTTAACAGGAGTGCGGAACTCCTACGTAAAGTCGTTACAGTATAGCCCTCTGACACATTTTCCTAAGGAGACTTTCATGAGGTCATACCACTTAGCTTCAGAATCACAAGGCATTATGCTGCCTGCTTAAAATGCTGAAGGAATATAGACATGTATTAGCCATTAGTGCCTATGTCATGCAATATGACGTATAATGCATAGATTATAAGGTGTTATAAATACACTTATCACACATTATGAAGAGGGTATTCATAGGAAGTGTTACCTGCAGTTCTTGCGGAAGGAACTGTACCCCACATCCCCACCTACTAGTGACATTGTGAAAAATACCACAACTTTAGACAGGAATTGTGGAGCTATGTTGACATTTGTGTTCACAGTTTCATTAGAATGTTTATTTCAGTCAGAGTGTCGGTCAGGTCAAATGACTTAGGCGAATGACATACCCACATACATTGACACCTTATAACCTTAGTGTCAGAAAAGGTTCATTTTCTTCATCTTTTGATTATGTTCATTTGACTTATTTGTAATGTATTTGATGTCCTGTCTGTGGGTTGGTCCCATACTGTTATGAGTGGCTTTCACCTGATGCTTTTATGGTTAAGTTACCTTACACATGTATTTCGTTTCATTTATGACTTCTTCATGACCAATTTACACTCAGTGTACAAAACATTAAGAACATGACAGACTGACCAGGTGAATCCAGGTGAAAGCTATGATCTCTAATTGATGTCACTTGTTAAATTCACTTCAATCAGTGTAGGGGGAAGGAGACAGGTTAAATCCGTTTTTTCTAAGCCTTGAGACATGGATTGTGTGTGGGTGCCATTCAGAGGGTGAATGGGCATGACAAAAGATTGAAGTGCCTTTGAACGGGCTGTGGTAGTATGTGCCAGGCTCACTGGTTTGAGTGTGTCAAGAACTGCAACGCTGCTGGACTTTTCACTCTCAACAGTTTCCCGTGTGTATCAAGAATGGTCCACCACCCAAAGGACATCCAGCCAACTTGACACAACTCTGGAAAGCTTTGGAGTCGACATGGGCAGCATCTCTGTGGAAAGCTTTCGACACCTTGTAGAGTCCATCCCTTGACCAATTCAGGCTGTTCTGAGGGCAAAAGCGGGTGTTCCTAATGTTTGTACACTGTGTATAGCACTATGCATTTTGACTGTTGGATTGATATGATCTGCTCATACATTGCCATACAAGTGAGTGAGTTAAGACTATTGTTTAATGAACGACTCAGGTCTGATGGATACAGTTGTCCCTCATACTCTTGTATTATTTGAATGAACAAACCTCCACATCATTGTCATATCTACTTTTTAGGAAGGCTGTTCTGCAGAGTTTTGTGTTTGGTCACAACTTGTTTTATTAAATACATGAACATTTGAGTCATTTAGCGGATGCTCTTATGCAGAGTGTCTTACAGGAGCAATTTAACTTTAGTGCCTTGCTCAAAGGTACCTCGACAGACCTAATCGGCTCGGGGATTCAAACCAGTGACTTTTCAGTGACTGGTACAACGCTTACTAATATTATGATGAGTTGCTTTCCTTTTATCATTAAAACATTCCTTTCCAGCTTGTGGTCGTGTTTTCTTCAAATGAGACACTGGTGGAGAGGGAAAGATCAAACTCTGATTTATTTAGTCTTGTGTCACTCGTTTTCAGTTTTTCAAGTTTATGCAGACACACACACACACACACACACATGCACACACACACACACACACACACGTGCCACACTAATGCTCCTGGTTTCTACAGTAACTGCTCATGTGATCATGTACACAGACTGTATGTCTGTCTTTGTGGGATGTCTGATGTGTTCACCAGTAACATACAGGAGCCAATGATGGTATGGCGCGGTATGTATGGTACAATATGGTATGGATGATGAGTTCCTGATGTTTTCCTATTTCATCCCACTCTGAGATGTACCACGTGATTGTATTAATGATATTCTCTTCACACCCTCCACCCACTCACTGAGGGTCAGATGTCACAGTCAACCTAGAGGGTTCATCATCTTTATAAACATGTTAAAAACACTAACTACTAGTGATCACTTTACCCGCGGAATCATTCGAACAGTTATCTACCATGAGGTAAAGTTATCTACCATGAGTTAATGGGGCAGCAGGTAACCTAGTGGAGTGTTGGGCCAAATGGATCAAATCCCCGAGCTGACAAGGTCAAAATCTGTTGTTCTGCCGCTGGCAGTTAACCCACTGTTCTCCGGGTGCGGAAGACGTGGATGTCGATTAAGGCAGCCCCCCCCCCCCCCGCACCTCTCTGATTCAGAGTGGCTGGGTTAAATGTGGAATACACATTTCAGTTGAAGGCATCAGTTGTACAACTGACTAGGTATCCCCCTCTTCCCTACAGTTCAACAAAACCATGTGCTTCATTCCTACAGTACAACAACAGCCCCGTCTAGTGGTCAGAAGTGTTGTGTGCAGGACCCTGAGTTTTTACTGACCTTGTGACCTTCTAGACAGGTCATGTGGGCAGGAGACAGGTAATATGGACCTAGTAATGAGTTCTGCACTTCAGACACATCGCAGTGCACCACCTACATTGGAATAAAGCATAACACTATTATCAGACTGCCCCACCAGTAGGAATCAGTGCACCACCTACAGTGGAATAAAGCATAACACTATTATCAGACTGCCCCACCAGTAGGAATCAGTGCACCACCTACAGTGGAATAAAGCATAACACTATTATCAGACTGCCCCACCAGTAGGAATCAGTGCACCACCTACAGTGGAATAAAGCATAACACTATTATCAGACTGCCCCACCAGTAGGAATCAGTGCACCACCTACAGTGGAATAAAGCATAACACTATTATCAGACTGCCCCACCAGTAGGAATCAGTGCACCACCTACAGTGGAATAAAGCATAACACTATTATCAGACTGCCCCACCAGTAGGAATCAGTGCACCACCTACAGTGGAATAAAGCATAACACTATTATCAGACTGCCCCACCAGTAGGAATCAGTGCACCACCTACAGTGGAATAAAGCATAACACTATTATCAGACTGCCCCACCAGTAGGAATCAGTGCACCACCTACAGTGGAATAAAGCATAACACTATTATCAGACTGCCCCACCAGTAGGAATCAGTGCACCACCTACAGTGGAATAAAGCATAACACTATTATCAGACTGCCCCACCAGTAGGAATCAGTGCACCACCTACAGTGGAATAAAGAATAACACTATTATCAGACTGCCCCACCAGTAGGAATCAGTGCACCACCTACAGTGGAATAAAGCATAACACTATTATCAGACTGCCCCACCAGTAGGAATCAGTGCACCACCTACAGTGGAATAAAGCATAACACTATTATCAGACTGCCCCACCAGTAGGAATCAGTGCACCACCTACAGTGGAATAAAGAATAACACTATTATCCGACTGCCCCACCAGTAGGAATCAGGTCAAGTTGTCATCCTACTGGAGGCTTTACATGGGGGAAAGAAACATTTATTGAAAATATTATATTTTAATATCAATGCCTTAAGTTGTATACAAAAAAAATCTAGTTTAATTGTCACAAAACGTTAAAATATTTATCCAAAAACCAGATGTGTTTGTTGTTGCTCCTCCTTATGATGTAACTTCCGCTCAACAAGAGAAAGAGTGTCCTTCCCGCCTTGGTTTGCTTTGCACCGACAGACTGGAACTCAACACGCAGCACACAGTAGTTTGTAATAAGAGGCCACCATGTCTATTTCTTATCTGTTTGGTTTATTATTGACACTCCTGTTAAATCAAGGTAAGGAGATTGTGTTTTGACCTTGTATTTTTTCTGGGTGAAGCTGACATTTCATGTCTTAGTCACCCCATTCCTGACACATATTTACAGTAGTGTAGTTGGTTTAGTTTTTTCGATGTCTTGAGTGTTTGATTATCTCTCAGCTATTTGCCATTCTCTTGAAAAAGTTACAATTCTCAGGAAAGAGAGATTGCAAAATATATATCTGCAGGCTGTTGGAGTGGAGAAGAAACCAAGAATGTTAGTTGTGCAAGCCTCCGAACTGGAAATACGTACAAATACTGTGTAAAGGAGAAGGAGAAACCTAAACGTGTGGAGTGGCAATCAGTGTTTTCCAATAAGGTAAGATATCTGTTTATTGTATCTCACAAGACTCTCGTGACTACAACTACATATGATGTACAACTTTCAAACTGGGGATTCAATATGACTCACAGGCTTCACTATCAGACTACTGTAGAATCAGAAATGTGACTGTCTTTCACACTTCAGGGGAGACAGGAAGCGTAGTGGTTAGAGTGTTGGGCCAGTAACCTAAAGGTTGCTGGATTAAATCCCCAAACTGACAAGGTGAAAATCGGTTGTTCTGCCCCTGAATAAGGCAGTTAACCCACTGCTCCCTGGTAGGCTGTCATTGTAAAAAATAATTTGTTCTTAACTGACTTGCAATGTTAAATAGATCAAAAATACAGACAGTAGATACAGTTTAATGACAAACGTATTCAGACATGTAGAATATTGTTTTTGTGTGTTAGATGTCTAACTTTACTTTTGTAGGTTTTCTTCCACAGACGTCTACGTGGCTTGCTGAACTTTGTCAACACAAAAACACTACACATACACACAATGTGATTGATGTCAGCTACTCCTGCATCACCCTCCTGGAGTGTGTCAATGTAGACCACACTGTGAGTATGGCTATTTATCACTGCAGTTTAGGTTTATGTACAGTAAACTACTGTAGTAAACTACAATACCAGAGGTATGAAAATGGCCTATTCTACATCCAAACCAATTTCATACATATATTATTTAGCATACTGTATGTAAAGACAAAGTTAAATTAAGTATAGTCTGATGGGTGAGAGTAGTATCACGTGTGAATCATGCCCAGCGTGTGTAGTCTATAAAGCAAGAAACAGTGCTTACATTTTTGTTTTGATAAGCTTTTCTTTTCTGGATTGATATTCTTTCTGGATTTATCTCAGTTTTGTCAGACATTTTGTAAAGTTACTGTTGTTAATCAAACATTATCATCATTTCTTATTAATGTAATAATCTCATCTTTCCACATCACTTTGATGATCTGTAATCAACCACTGAATGATAGTCTCTCTTGTCTTCAGCTGTTGCTATGGGTTATATTAGTTTCTGTCTCTATAGAACAGGGCTCTCCAACCCTGTTTCTGGAGAACTACTGTCCTGTAGGTTTTCACTCCAACCCTTATCTGGCACATCTGATTCTAATAATTATCTCAGGGACGAGAAACAGGCAGCCTGCGGACCCCCGTTTGACTGTTGACAGCTAGAATAGTAGAATACACAAGGTACAATTTCGAAATTTAGTTGTGTCAGTCATTGAAAATCACTCAATCACTCAATTTTTTTAATTGGTAAATAAATCTGACCAGCTACGTAAACTTGTAGTACACATCGTCAAATTGCTGACGGGGGGGGGGGGGGGCATTGAGGGGGGGGGAATTGAGGGGGGGGGGGGGGGGGGATTGAGGGGGGGGGGGAATTGAGGGGGGGGGCATTGATTTTGTAAGTCACTGTCACTTAGATATCATATTGACATGCATACATTTCTCTCCACCCTATGGCAAAATTAGTAGAATTGCATGCAATTAGTTATAAAATTGCAAATCTTCTCTCCGCCATATGACAAAATGTGATGAATTGCAGCAAACTTGCTTTAAATCTCAAATCAAATCAAATTTTATTTGTCACATACACATGGTTAGCAGATGTTAATGCGAGTGTAGCGAAATGCTTGTGCTTCTAGTTCCAACTATGCAGTAATAACCAACGAGTAATCTAACCTAACAATTTCACAACAACTACCTTATACACACAAGTGTAAAGGGATAAAGAATATGTACATAAAGATATATGAATGAGTGATGGTACAGAACGGCATAGGCAAGATGCAGTAGATGGTATCGAGTACAGTATTTACATATGAGATGAGTAATGTAGTGTATGTAAACATTATATTAAGTGGCATTGTTTAAAGTGGCTAGTGACACATTTTTTACATCAATTTTTCCATTTATTAAAGTGGCTGGAGTTGAGTCAGTGTGTTGGCAGCAGCCACTCAATGTTAGTGGTGGCTGTTTAACAGTCTGATGGCATTGAGATAAAAGCTGTTTTTCATTCTCTCGGTCCCTGCTTTGATGCACCTGTACTGACCTCGCCTTCTGGATGATAGCGCGGTGAACAGGCAGTGGCTCGGGTGGTTGTTGTCCTTGATGATCTTTATGGCCTTCCTGTGACATCGAGTGGTGTAGGTGTCCTGGAGGGCAGGTAGTTTGCCCCTGGTGATGCATTGTGCAGACCTCACTACCCTCTGGAGACCCTTACGGTTGTGGGCGGAGCAGTTGCCGTACCAGGCGGTGATACAGCCCGACAGGATGCTCTCGATTGTGCATCTGTAAAAGTTTGTGAGTGCTTTAGGTGACAAGCCAAATTTATTCAGCCTCCTGAGGTTGAAGAGGCACTGCTACGCCTTCTTCACCACGCTGTCTGTGTGGGTGGACCATTTCAGTTTGTCCGTGATGTGTACGCCGAGGAACTTAAAACTTTACACCTTCTCCACTACTGTCCCGTCGATGTGGATGGGGCGGGTGCTCCCTCTGCTGCTTCCTGAAGTCCACAATCATCTCCTTTGTTTTGTTGACGTTGAGTGTGAGGTTATTTTCCTTTTCCTCTGCAAAATGTTCTCTAATCCCCATAGCAAAATGTTGCTTAAGGCCGGCTCTGACTGCATGTGTGAGTATGAATGTGTGTACACAGGAGCCACTGTGGTCCCTCATAATGAATTCAGATTTTTGTGGACCCCATCCAAGTTGCCCATCCCTGAAAGCTGATTAAAAAGCTGCATCAGGTTAGTTACAACTGGGGTTGGAGAGAGAACCCACAAGAGGGTAGCTCTCCAGGAACAGGGTTGGAGAGAGAACCTACAGGAGGGTAGCTCTCCAGGAACAGGGTTGGAGAGAGAACCTACAGGAGGGTAGCTCTCCAGGAACAGGGTTGGAGAGAGAACCTACAGGAGGGTAGCTCTCCATGAACAGGGTTGGAGAGAGAACCTACAGGAGGGTAGCTCTCCAGGAACAAAGTTGGAAAGCCCTGCTATAGAAGGCAAAGGAATAATTACTCAATAGATCTGTATGGCATTTCTAAAAACCGGCAATGTCTATTGGCAAGCAACAACTTTCCGCAAAGACCCTGCCTTTAGAACCCTGGCCAAGCAAGACATAACATATTCAAGCCAGAAGGGCAACTGGTGTATTTTTGACTGTGGTGTAATGTACCTTAGATGATTCCAGTTGTACCTGTGGGTATCTGACTGAACCTTTGGTACATGTTTTATCATAGAGACATCAGAAAGCCTGATGACGGTGAGACTGTTGAAGCTGTGGTTGTTCGCAGGTTAGTTAGAATACCTCTACTACATCTCTATAGTCTACTCTGTCCTGGATCAGTTTGCCTTGCTCTTCCTTTTAGTCATGCTCATCATAATCTCACTTTTAGTGACCAAGGAGGTGAGCCAGGAGAGGAGAGCAGGCAGCCCATGGACAATGAAGAGACAGGCGCTGACAACCCTCTGCTGAATGGAGATGCCAGGTAAACTGTACCACATGACTAATCACCTGCCAGTCCTCTGTAATGTAGGCTATGGATATGGAGAACATTTGTATCCTTCCCAATAGAGATACTTAAATCCTTATCAATGTAATAATCTCAACTTTAGTGGCCAAGGAGAGGAAGGTGTTCTAGGAATGGAGGATGGAAAGCTGTCAGACAAGGACAGAGCAGACACTGAAATCTGTCAGAAGACACATGCTGATTCCCCTCCACTGAATGTACCCAAGGTTGTCAGGTAAATTCTCCACATGAGGACTCCTTTGGTAGATCTTCATTATCTGTTGAATGACAATCTCATTTCTCCCTTCAGAATTGATCTCATGGATCATGTTAGTCTCTGCCTCTATGGAGGACAGTGTTGTTTCTTGTCGATCAAGAGTTTTAATCCTGATGATATCCCTGTTATTGCTCCCACAGGGTTAACAGCCAGACTGATGACACACAGCTTCTTGGTCAACCTCAGAGCAATGGACATGTGCCATATAGAAGGTGAAAATGTGTATTTATCTGTGTGTAGAGTTGCATGGGATGGTAGAGGAGGTTAAATAACTGGTTGAGGTCATGTTTCCTGATCCAGTCTGTATCTTACTCCACAGGGAATCACACCTGACCAATGGGGCTCTAGGTCAGGGTGCTGGTGAGACTTCACCCCTCCTCTGCAGGTGACTCACTCCTGAGTGAGGGGGGGGGGGGGCTGTTATCTCTAAAGGAAACAGTATTATGGTGGATCATGAATGTGAATGTTGATGTCTTATTACTCCAACAGGGTTAACGATGAGACTAAGGAACCGACTTGTGTTTTTCCCCAAGGACAAAGGACCTAATGACATGGAGTCAAGTAGAGGAGAACTGTAACAAACGGTGGACGTTTGTATAACAAAAGAAAACCTATTAAGATATTATAAGATACAGTAATATATGATATACAGTACTTGTTATAAGATACAGTAATATATGATATACAGTACTTATTATAAGATACAGTAATATATGATATACAGTACTTATTATAAGATACAGTAATATATGATATACAGTACTTATTATAAGATACAGTAATATATGATATACAGTACTTATGATAAGATACAGTAATATATGAGATACAATACTCATGATAAGATACAGTAATATATGAGATACAATACTCATGATAAGATACAGTAATATATGAGATACAGTACTTATGATAAGATACAGTAATATATGAGATACAATAGTCATGATAAGATACACTAATATATGAGATACAGTACTTATGATAAGATACAGTAATATATGAGATACAATACTCATGATAAGATACAGTAATATATGAGATACAGTACTTATGATAAGATACACATATGTGACTAGCTTCATCATAATCAGTCATGTCAACCCCAAGACACATTCTGACCAGTGTGTTTTACTGCACATTGATTTTCAGAAACCTCAACAGTTTATTAAGTTAATTCTCTATGTGACAGCTATGATATGGATAGGTTAGGAAATGTGTTTAAGTGAAATCAGTTGAAATTTCAAAACAGCCCATTACTTGTAGATAACTAAAATTACAAAATTATTCTAATCTGAAAATGAGTGTGACTTATGACTGATTATGATACAGCATGTCACATATTAGCTATACAACATTATAATGATATGAAAGGATGGTAAGATCATACTTACACTAGTATTGTATACTATACATACAAGCAAATATAAATGACATACTCATGAGAAGATGCATAAAACATAAACCTCTTTAGTAGAGACATTTCCAAGATCATGAGGTCTCAATGTCTTGTGGACATGTCAAATAGCTAAACATTGACCGGGCGTTATTTCCGCTATATATACACAAATATATGTAGACACCCCTTCAAATTAGTGGATATGTCTATTTCAGCGACACCCGAGCACACATCCATGCAATCTCCATCGACAAACATTGACAGTAGAATGGCCTGTACTGAAGAGCTCAGTGACTTTCAATGTGGCATCATAGGATGCCACCTTTCCAACAAGTCAGTTCATAAAATTTCTGCTCTGCTAGAGCTGCTCCGGCCACCTGTAAGGGCTGTTATTGTGGAGCATCATTGGCTCAGCCATGAAGTGGTAGGCCACACAAGCTCACGGAACGTGACCTCCGTGTGGTGAAGAGTGTAAGTCGCAATCGTCCGTCCTCGGTTGCAACACACACTACAGAGTTACAAACTGCGTCTGGAAGCATCGTCAGCACAACTGTTCGTCAGGAGCTTCATGAACTGGGTTTCCATGGTCGAGCAGCTGCACACAAGCCTCAGATCACCATGCGCAATGTCAAGCGTCGGCTAGAGTGGTGTAAAGCTCGCCGCCATTGGACTGGAGCAGTGGAAACACATTCTTGCTTCACCATCTGTTAGTCCATCAGACAAATCTGGGTTTGGCGGATGCCAGGAGAACGCTACCTGCCCCAATGCATAGTGCCAACTGTAAAGTTGGGTAGAGGAGGAATAATGGTCTAGGGCTGTTTTTCATGGTTTGGGCTAGGCCCCTTAGTTCCAGTGCAGGGAAATCTTAACTCTATAGCATACAATGACATTCTAGATGATTCTGTGCTTCCAACTTTGTGGCAACAGTTTGGGGAAAGCCATTTCCTGTTTCAGCATGACAATGTCCCCATGCACAAAGCGAGGTCCATACAGAAATTATTTGTTGAGATCAGTGTGGAAGAACTTGACTGGCCTGCACCCCATCAAACACCTTTGGGATGAATTGGAACGCCGACTGCGAGCCAGGCCTAATCGCCCAACATCAGTGCCCGACCTCACTAATGCTCTTGTGGCTGAATGGAAGCAAGTCTGTGTCTCCGTCTGTGGGCATAAAGGGATAGTTCACCCAAAATTACAAGACGACATATTGTTGTTCTTACCCTGTAAGCAGTCTATGGACAAAATAAGAAAGCATTCCAATGCTTTTGTTTATTTACTGTACTTGGTTAGGGAAATGCAAACGTCTTAGCACTTGTGGCACAAATCCAAGTCAATGACCCTGTTAAAAGCATTTTTCTGAAATCATCCTAAAGTGTCAACATTTGCTTGTGTAGCTCAATTAAGTCATTTTAAGATGATTTGGACATGAAGCACAAAAACAATGCAATAAATGGGATATTGGCTTCACATTACTTGACATTGGATTTGATCTAAAAAGTTTGCATTTGAAGACAGTGGTCAGGTTAACAAAACCAAAGGCCAGATTGCTGTCTCAGCTTGTCCATAGACTACTTACGGGGTAAAGAAAGCAAATTATATTTTGTCATTTGGGTGAACTATCCCTTTAACAGGAGTGCGGAACTCCTACGTGAAGTCGTTACAGTATAGCCCTCTGACACATTTTCCTAAAGAGTCTTTCATGAGGTCATACCACTTAGCTTCAGAATCACAAGGCATTATGCTGCCTGCTTAAAATGCTGAAGGAATATAGACATGTATTAGCCATTAGTGCCTATGTCATGCAATATGACGTATAATGCATAGATTATAAGGTGTTATAAATACACTTATCACACATTATGAAGAGGGTATTCATAGGAAGTGTTACCTGCAGTTCTTGCGGAAGGAATTGTACCCCACATCCCCACCTACTAGTGACATTGTGAAAAATACCACAACTTTAGACAGGAATTGTGGAGCTATATTGACATTTGTGTTCACCGTTTCATTGGAATGTTTATCACATTGAGAGTACCTGTCAGGTCAAATGACTTAGGCAAATTACATACCCACATACAGTACATTGACACCTCATAACCTTAGTGTCAGAAAAGGTCAATTTTCTTCACTTCTGAATTAGGGTTGTTTACTTACTTGTAATGTATTTGATATGTCATGTCTGTGGGTTGGTCCCATACATGTATGAATGGCTTTCGCTTAATGCATTTTATGGTTAGTTACCTCACTCTTTGCATTTTGACTGTTGGATTGATATGATCTGCTCATACATTGCCATACAAGTGAGTGAGTTAAGACTATTGTTTAATGAACGACTCAGGTCTGATGGATACAGTTGTCCCTCATACTCTCTTGTATTATTTGTAACAAACTTTCTGTATGTATCTGTATGAGGAAACCTCCACATTATTGTCATATCTACTTTTTAGCCTGCAAGTTTAGGAGGACTATTCTGCAGAGTTTTGTGTTTTATATAATAGAAATGTAGAACCTAAGATTACTTCTTAGTATTATAATGTGTGTTTCATTCATTTCATCATTAAAACATTCCTTTCCAGCTTGTGGTCGTGTGTTCTTCAAATGAGACACTGGAGGAGCGGGAAAGATCCAACTCTGATTTATTTAGTCTTCTGTCACTCTTGTTTTTAGTTTTTCAAGTTCACACACACACACACACACACACACACACACACACACACACACACACACACACACACACACACACACACACACACACACACACACACACACACACACACACACACACACACACACACACACACACACACACGTGCCACACTAAGGCTCCTGGTTTCTACAGTAGCCCTCACAGATGTGATCATGTACACAGCTGTACTGAGTCCAAAGTACTGTACAGTATGTCTGTCTTAATTGGATGTCTGATGTGTTCACCCGTAACACACAGTAGACAATGATGGTATGGTATAGTATGTGGAGGAGAATGAGTTTACTGATATGGACATTTCCCATACATTTTGTCTGTGGTAGTGATACTTTTATGTACTTCATACAGATGGACTGAAGGACAGACAGACAGGTGGGCTGAGTTTGCCTGTGTAGATGGTTGATAGATTGGTATGTGATGCCTCTCCCTCAGTTTCCCTGTGTAGACGGTTGATAGATTGGTATGTGATGCCTCTCCCTCAGTTTCCCTGTGTAGATGGTTGATAGATTGGTATGTGATGCCTCTCCCTCAGTTTCCCTGTGTAGACGGTTGATAGATTGGTACATGATGCCTCTCCCTCAGTAGTTTGTCTGTGTAGACGGTTGATAGATTGGTACATGATGCCTCTCCCTCAGTAGTTTGTCTGTGTAGACGGTTGATAGATTGGTACATGATGCCTCTCCCTCAGTAGTTTGTCTGTGTAGACGGTTGATAGATTGGTACATGATGCCTCTCCCTCAGTAGTTTGTCTGTGTAGACGGTTGATAGATTGGTACATGATGCCTCTCCCTCAGTGGTTTGCCTGTGTAGACGGTTGATAGATTGGTACATGATGCCTCTCCCTCAGTAGTTTGTCTGTGTAGACGGTTGATAGATTGGTACATGATGCCTCTCCCTCAGTAGTTTGTCTGTGTAGACGGTTGATAGATTGGTACATGATGCCTCTCCCTCAGTAGTTTGTCTGTGTAGACGGTTGATAGATTGGAACATGATGCCTCTCCCTCAGTAGTTTGTCTGTGTAGACGGTTGATAGATTGGTACATGATGCCTCTCCCTCAGTGGTTTGCCTGTGTAGACGGTTGATAGATTGGTACATGATGCCTCTCCCTCAGTAGTTTGCCTGTGTAGACGGTTGATAGAAAGTTGTACTAAATGAATGTCTTCTTCCGTAGCTTGCTTAGCGTGCTCTCCCATCAAGAAAATGGACAGGTGTGAAGATTTGAGGACGGAATTGGATATGTGTACCAATATGAAACTCCGGCTGGATCTGAAATTGAGGTGGACTCAAACAATGTTAGTGGAGATCTTATGGTTCAATTCAGGATTTGTACTACAGACTTTGTCTTGATTCTCCACCCTTCCCCCAAGTGCACACTTGCACACTTCCCGACATGGATTTCACAATGTTGGAAAGTCCCTGCAGCTAATGTTTACACCCGTTACAATGTTTTTAACCATGGCAGGAAGTGTGCAAGTGCACACTTTGGGGAAAAGGGTGTAGAATCAGGACACCAACTGTATATATTGGTATTTTCTTTAGATAATAAGTACTATGTTGTATGACAAAACAGGGCTTTTTGATTCAAACCTGAATTAAATTCTTTATTTTCTTATGTGCTTTCCCACAGACTCCAATAGCCTACCGTGGCATGAACAAGCCTTTTGAGGCACATCTCTCTGATAAGGTGATAAATGTGAACAACAGTGCTGTCATCCTCTCTGAATGCCTGAATCTGACATTCACATTCTTTCATGTTCTACAGGTGAGTCCTGTTACTATTTCACACAATTGAGATGATTGTTGAAAATGATTTCAGAGATACTTACTTCCCATGTGTCTTCTCTTAAGGGCAAGGTTGAGGAGTGCCATTTGTATTACATTGTTGCAGGTAAAAAATGATGTTCCTATTTTCTTTCATTTTAAACTTCTTGCACTTTCATATTGGTACATATATCCAAGGCAGTTAACGCTAATTTCTCTGGATAAGAGCGTCTGCTGAAATGTAAAACACGTAGACTGACAATTCAACTGACATTTTAATTTACAATCCGACTGACACCTCGAACAACACATCAGGTAAGTACTCTTAACTACTATAAAGACAGCTAATTACTGTCTATAGTATCTCCATCTGTAATAAAGTACATATTCAATTGAAATGACTTTACTCTCTGATTAAACTCAGGAAATGGAGACAAAGCCACTAGCCACACAAAGGAAATCACTGGTGAGTGTTTCCATATTGTTTCTTTTGTTTGACATTCTACTGTCACCACAGCTCCTTCTTCTTTTTCTTCTGAACCCAATTATGGACAAATGCGATAAGACAAACAAACCCCTAACTAAATCAGCAAGAGTTTTGAACAGTCTGGGTTCAGAATGTGGACTAGTTGATGTCTGGCGTGAGGTCAAACCTCAAGCCAAAGATGATACTTTTCTAATGTACCCAACTCATATTCCAGAATAGACTACTTGTTTTTCCCCAACAGCTATCTGCTGTGAACAGTTGCTCTATTGGTACGTTTGACTTATACAATCATGTCAAAATATATTTATCTGTGAACCTGAGCAGCTTTGTTTCTCTATCCAGAAATGAGAAACTTAATACATCTCTAATGGCAGATAAACATTTCAGAGCAGAAATGCATTGTGGGATTGTGAATTACAAACAAGATAATAGTGACCCTACTGTACATTAGATGCTTCCACTGTATGGGAGGCGGCAAAACCCACCCGAAGTGGTACAATTATTTCATATGCCTCATTTAAGAAAAAGAACAGTGAGAAGTTGTGTGACATTAAGAAAGATGCGAACAATTGCACAAAAGGTTTTCTACTGAGAATTTGAGGCACGTAAATCTTGAAGCAAACTAAATGTTTAACAAACTCGCCATATCAATGATAACATGTTCCATGTTAGACAAAAACATACAAATATGATAACCAAGTAACCTCCTTGCCTATCAATTAAAAAAGGAGCAACCAGAATGCATGTTACACTCCCCTCTTTAGCAAAATTAAAGACCTCATCCGTTGGTCCTCTCTCCCATAACAATGATTGGAGTATAAACATAATACTGGTCAAACCTGAGTCTATGGAGTCTGGAGCTGCCCAATTTCCAACTTTACTATTGGTCAGCCCAAACTCGCAAATTATTGTCTGGGACATTGGGCAGATATGACTCCTCATGGGTTCAGATTGAATATCAATCTAGCCATCCTTTACCTCTGAATCAGTTTCATCATATTTGTGATGACAGTAAGTACAGGTTAATGGCATGGCTAGACTCTAGAAAGCACTGGGGTATTTCAAACACGGTTTTTAAATTATTTATTTATGATTTATTATTATCTATTTCTTATTATCTATTTCTTGTTGCCAATGTACTCTTAAAAGTACAGTACCCAAGCCTTTACCTCCTTAATCAAATGCTGAATACTGCGCTAGATTCAGACAAGATAAGGTTGCTGACAACTTACTTTGCAAATAAATGTATTCTTGTGTGTTGGAAAAATGACAACCCACCCACTTTTCATCTGTGGCTAAAACTAGTTGCAAACTTCTTGCCATTAGAAAAATGAATAATGTGCTTATAGAACTGCAGATCCACATTCTTGAAAGTATAGTTTTTTATTGAAAAAAGCTCTTAAAATAGTATTTCATATTTTATCTACAGTTATTGCACTAGTTGTTTGAAAATCTCTGAAAATGTGTCTGCATTAACACCACTAACAGTATTATGATATTACAGTATATCTGCTGCTATCAATAGATAGTATTACAACCTAAATGCTTTATTTAGTTTTGTATGGAATGTATTTTCTAGCCAAATACATTTAAATGAAGTTTTTCACAATTCCTGACATTTAAATATTCCCCGTATTAGGTCAGTTAGGATCACCACTTTATTTTAAGAATGTGAAATGTCAGAAATAGTAGAGAGAATGATTTACTTCAGCTTTTATTTCTTTCATCACATTCTCAGTGGGTCAGAAGTTTACATACACTCAATTAGTATTTGGTAGCATTGCCTTTAAATTGTTTAGCTTGGGTCAAACGTTTCGGGTAGCCTTCCACAAGTTTCCCACAATAAGTTGGGTGAATTTTGGCCCATTCCTCCTGACAGAGCTGGTGTAACTGAGTCAGCTTTGTAGGCCTCCTTGCTCGCACATGCTTTTTCAGTTCTGCCCACAAATATTCTATAGGATTGAGGTCAGGGCTTTGTGATGGCCACTTCAATACCTTGACTTTGTTGTCCTTAAGCCATTTTGCCTCAACTTGTGAAGTATGCTTGGCGTCATTGTCCATTTGGAAGACCCATTTGCGACCAAGCTTTAACTTCCTGACTGATGTCTTGAGATGTTGCTTCAATATATCCACATAATTTTCCTACCTCATGATGCCATCTATTTTGTGAAGTGCACCAGTCCCTCCTGCTGCAAAGCACCCCCACAACATGATGCTGCCACCGCCGTGCTTCACGGTTGGGATGGTGTTCTTTGGCTTGCAAGCCTCCCCCTTTTCTTCCAAACATAACACTGGTCATTATGGCCAAACAGTTCTATTTTTTGTTTCATCAGACCAGAGGACATTTCTCCAAAAAGTACCATCTTTGTCCCAATGTGCAGTCCCGATGCCAAACGTAGTCTGTCTTTTTTATGGCGGTTTTGGAGCAGTGGCTTCTTCCTTGCTGAGTGGCCTTTCAGGTTATGTCGATATAGGACTCGTTTTCCTGTGGATATAGATACTTTTGTACCTGTTTCCTCCAGCATCTTCACAAGGTCCTTTGCTGTTGTTCTGGGATTGCGTACATGGTGTTTATACTTGCGTACTATTGTTTGTACAGATGAATGTGGTACCTTCAGGCATTTGGAAATTGCTCCCAGGGATGAACCAGACTTGTGGAGGTCTACCATTTCTTTTCTGAGGTCTTGGCTGATTTCTTTTGATTTTCCCATGATGTCAAGCAAAGAGGCACTGAGTTTGAAGGTAGGCCTTGACATACATCCACAGGTACACCTCCAATTGACTCAAATGATGTCAATTAGCCTATCAGAAGCCTCTAAAGCCAGGACATAATTTTCTGGATTTTTCCAAGCTGTTTAAAGGCACAGTCAACTTAGTGTATGCAAACTTCTGACCCACTGGAATTGTGATACAGTGAATTATAAGTGAAATAATCTGTCTATAATCAATTGTTGGAAAAATTACTTGTATCATGCACAAAGTAGATGTCCTAACCTACTTGCCAAAACTATAGTTTGTTAACAAGAAATGTGTGGATTGGTTGAAAAACGAGTTTGAATGCCTCCAACCTAAGTGTATGTAAACTTCCGACTTCAACTGTACATATATATATGACTGGCTGTACACTGGCTGTATGTATATATATATACATATATATATACATATATATACACACACAGTATGTGTCTTGTTTTGTTCCTTTACATTATACTTTTATAGAACAGTTTAACAGGATCTCAACAACTGACGAAGACAGCCTTTTGTTTTTCAGCTGGTGTTCTGGTTATCTTGGTTCTGCTGCTGGGCATTGCTGGTTTCTTAGTGTACAGATATGGCAACATTCCTTGGAGAGACAAACATCCGTGAGTACCTTTTATGACCTGCATCAACAATAGGGCTCAGAGTGTACAGCCAGTCATCTTAGCTGTCCAAAATGAATTCAGAGAGGATAAACGTATGATTTAGGACTGAACGCAACATTTCCTTTTTTCATCACACACCACATCAGATTTGCCCTTGCACAGCTAGCTCAGCTGGGTTGGGACTACATTAACACCAACAGGGAAAACCAGAGGTGAGTCAGACTCTGTCAACCTGAGGACATTTTTAGTAGTTACGTGGTTTAATGTGCTGAAGTGTTTCATGTTACATTACTAAATATCAGTTATCATGCCAGACAACAGCTTAGAGCAGCAAGAAGTAACACGTGTTGTTGTTTTAACTTCTCTAAGGGACAACGGAGATCCTGATGATCCAGCTGCTGGGGACGCTGAGTCTCTCCGATCTGCGCTCGTCTATAATCTATAACTGCATTTGTCCCTTTGCACCATCAGGGACCAGGGGGATGGGGTGGAAGAGGAGAGGGAGCCACCACACAGTCAGGAGACACATGTTGAGTCCGTCCTCTCTGCTGAATGGGCATCTTGTGAACAGGTTAACCTTTCTCTGAGAAATACCCTCATCACTTCATTACCGGCTGGGTTTCATTATCCTCAGTTAGAGCTGATCCCATGAGTCATTGATCCCACAGGTTTAATAGAAAGACTAGTTTGTTTAACACATGATCCTTATATTCTAATACCTGTAATACCTAATGAGCATGGTAAATGCTCATGCATGTTAAAAAAATGTTTAGCAGTCAAGGAGAGAGAGGTGAGCCAAGCAAGATGTTCGTTCAGCCAATGGGCCGTGAGGGAACAGATACTGAATTCTCTCAGAAGAGAAATGCTGGATTTCATTTTGAGCCGGTTTGCTACAGCAGGAAAATAATCCTGCAGCAACAACAAATGTGAATTGTTACGTGGGTTGATAGATTTTTCATTAGGGCAAATCAAACCGGTCATTTTAAAGTGGAAATTACCAACTTTCAATGCCTTTTTAAACTTTGAATACACTACAGGTTTGCAGGAAAATGCTCAGCAACCAAAGAGTGATCAAATTAAGATCGTACCTCTGTAATCTCACAATGGGGCATGTAATAACATTTGTCTTGTGATGGATCAATGATGATGTCAGGTAAACTTGACTACATATTGATACATCCACAACTCATTGGGTAATAATGTCACCAACTCCATTTTCCCACGGTTCATGTTAGCCTCTGTCTCTTTAGGGAACAGTATTATGGTGGATCATGAATGTGAATGTTGATGTCTTCTTTCTCCAACAGGGTTAACGATGAGACTAAGGAAGCGACTCCTGGTGCACAGAGTCCAGGACCACCTCAGATGAATGGAGGTCCTCCCATGTCTGACAGGTGATATTGTAACTATTGCTAAAGTAACACTGTTCTGAGCTTTTTCTCCACTGTATTTGAATTGAAGGTACAGGATTGTATAATAACCATGTTTTTACCCATGTTTCCTGAACCAGCCTGTCTTACTGTGTTCTGTGTCTAAGGTTGGAGAACAACCCTGTTGGTCAGCGCATGAAGAAAACTGCTCTGGTGAACAAGCAGGAGCAAGACTGGTCAGCAACGGCATGTAGCCAGTTTAAAATATATAGTATATAAGATGAAACTAAGTGTAAATATAACATTATATACACTGTAATATAGAACAGTATAATATGACATGATATACACTGTAATATAGAACAGTATAAAATAACATGATATACACTGTAATATAGAACAGTATAATATAATATGACATGATATACACTGTAATATAGAACAGTATAATATAACATGATATACACTGTAATATAGAACAGTATAATATAATATGACATGATATACACTGTAATATAGAACAGTATAATATAACATGATATACACTGTAATATAGAACAGTATAATATAACATGATATACACTGTAATATAGAACAGTATAATATGACATGATATACACTGTAATATAGAACAGTATAATATAATATGACATGATATACACTGTAATATAGAACAGTATAATATAACATGATATACACTGTAATATAGAACAGTATAATATGACATGATATACACTGTAATATAGAACAGTATAATATAATATGACATGATATACACTGTAATATAGAACAGTATAATATAACATGATATACACTGTAATATAGAACAGTATAATATGAAATGAAATACACTGTAATATAGAACAGTATAATATGACATTATATAATATCGTAACACTTACTTGAAGCTGCTTCTTGTATAGTGTTATATATTTTAATGAATGCATTCTTAACAACATGAATGATGCATTAATGCATACATAGGACATAACTGTATAGTAAAATGCTAGTATAATACTGTGCTGGTAAGCTGCTAGCTGTGGGGTTGCCCCCAGCTGTGGTTTCTATTATTCAGAGTATCTAAGCTCAACTTCAAATCCATAGTTTTTAGCTTAGTTGTTACCGTAAACTAGCACTTCTTAGAGACAAAGTTATGGGACATGCTGTATAACTACTTACCATTCTGAAGTGTAACAGTCAGGTTTATATGTAACAATTGTTCATCCCTTTTTAAATGTTTATTTATATATTTGTTTGCTTGATTAGATTGAATTTGTATGACTAATGCATTATTTTACCCTCCCGTATAGAGGGACATTATTTTACCCTCCCGTATAGAGGGACATTATTTTACCCTCCTGTATAGAGGGATATTATTTTACCCTCCCGTTTAGAGGGATATTATTTTACCCTCCTGTATAGAGGGATATTATTTTACCCTCCTGTATAGAGGGATATTATTTTACCCTCCCGTATAGAGGGACATTATTTTACCCTCCCGTATAGAGGGATATTATTTTACCCTCCTGTATAGAGGGATATTATTTTACCCTCCCGTATAGAGGGATATTATTTTACCCTCCTGTATAGAGGGATATTATTTTACCCTCCCGTATAGAGGGACATTATTTTACCCTCCCGTATAGAGGGACATTATTTTACCCTCCCGTTTAGAGGGATATTATTTTACCCTCCCGTATAGAGGGACATTATTTTACCCTCCCGTATAGAGGGACATTATTTTACCCAACCCGTTTAGAGGGATATTATTTTACCCTCCCGTATAGAGGGACATTATTTTACCCTCCCGTATAGAGGGACATTATTTTACCCTCCCGTTTAGAGGGATATTATTTTACCCTCCTGTATAGAGGGACATTATTTTACCCTCCCGTATAGAGGGATATTATTTTACCCTCCCGTATAGAGGGACATTATTTTACCCTCCCGTTTAGAGGGATATTATTTTACCCTCCCGTATAGAGGGACATTATTTTACCCTCCCGTATAGAGGGATATTATTTTACCCTCCTGTATAGAGGGATATTATTTTACCCTCCCGTATAGAGGGACATTATTTTACCCTCCCGTATAGAGGGATATTATTTTACCCTCCTGTATAGAGGGATATTATTTTACCCTCCTGTATAGAGGGATATTATTTTACCCTCCTGTATAGAGGGATATTATTTTACCCTCCTGTATAGAGGGATATTATTTTACCCTCCTGTATAGAGGGACATTATTTTACCCTCCTGTATAGAGGGACATTATTTTACCCTCCTGTATAGAGGGATATTATTTTACCCTCCCGTATAGAGGGATATTATTTTACCCTCCTGTATAGAGGGATATTATTTTACCCTCCCGTATAGAGGGATATTATTTTACCCTCCTGTATAGAGGGATATTATTTTACCCTCCTGTATAGAGGGATATTATTTTACCCTCCCGTATAGAGGGACATTATTTTACCCTCCCGTATAGAGGGACATTATTTTACCCTCCCGTATAGAGGGATATTATTTTACCCTCCTGTATAGAGGGACATTATTTTACCCTCCTGTATAGAGGGACATTATTTTACCCTCCCGTATAGAGGGACATTATTTTACCCTCCTGTATAGAGGGATATTATTTTACCCTCCCGTATAGAGGGACATTATTTTACCCTCCCGTATAGAGGGACATTATTTTACCCTCCTGTATAGAGGGATATTATTTTACCCTCCCGTATAGAGGGACATTATTTTACCCTCCCGTATAGAGGGACATTATTTTACCCTCCCGTATAGAGGGATATTATTTTACCCTCCTGTATAGAGGGATATTATTTTACCCTCCCGTATAGAGGGACATTATTTTACCCTCCCGTATAGAGGGATATTATTTTACCCTCCCGTATAGAGGGACATTATTTTACCCTCCCGTATAGAGGAATATTATTTTACCCTCCCGTATAGAGGGACATTATTTTACCCTCCCGTATAGAGGGATATTATTTTACCCTCCTGTATAGAGGGACATTATTTTACCCTCCCGTATAGAGGGACATTATTTTACCCTCCCGTATAGAGGGACATTATTTTACCCTCCCGTATAGAGGGACATTATTTTACCCTCCCGTATAGAGGGACATTATTTTACCCTCCCGTATAGAGGGACATTATTTTACCCTCCCGTATAGAGGAATATTATTTTACCCTCCCGTATAGAGGGACATTATTTTACCCAACCCGTTTAGAGGGATATTATTTTACCCTCCCGTATAGAGGGACATTATTTTACCCTCCCATATAGAGGGACATTATTTTACTCTCCCGTATAGAGGGAGTTGTGACTAAAACATTTTCCATTATTTGTATCCAAAATATATTTCATTAAAACATATATATTTCTTCTCATACCGGTTGCTGTATTTTCTTCAAATATAATTGGAGCACAGAGACACCCTTTAGGAGCGGAAGACAATTTGCTCATCTTACATCCTACTTGGCTTAGACGAGAAAGGGAATGAGAGAGAGAGAGAGAGAGAACACTGTGGTGCAGAGATGGAGGGGGGATAAAGGAGAATCATAGCCTACTATCACTACCTTGACACATACTGTATAATAGAGGAACACAGCTAAATCCAAACACTTGAGGGCAGTAAAGAACCAGGAAGAACCCAGTGACATCACCAGTGCTGGTTCAGTCTAATAGCTGACTGTCTATTATTACAGCGATGTTAGGTTCTGTGGGTGATGTGTACTACTCATGCCATCTCAGAGTGCCCAAAATGGCCACTAACCTTGGCAAAGGCTATTTTTACCTTTCTGCTGACATGGCCTCACCTCTGTGGCTGTATGAGTGCTGGGGAGTGGAGGAGTGTATCTGTGGTGACACGGAGGCTGTGTGAATGATGCAGATTCCCCCTCTATCTGTCTGCCTAGTAGGCCCTAGGCGTGTGTTTACATGTGTCTTTCATTGTAACAGTGCTGAAGTGTGGGGTGACTGGGTGGTCAAGGCTGGAGAGCTCCCCCACAGGGACTACCACTGAGGGGGCACAGTAGGGGCCAGGAGAGGGAGGAGTGTGTGTAACATACATGTACTACAATGTATGAAACACACACTTTATATTTTGTATGAAACACACACACACAGACACACACACACACACACCAAGCGGACAGAGCAAAGGAGCAGAGAGACAGGATTGATGATAATGGTAGTAGGAAGCCATATAATTATGAATTAAGACGCTCCGATGCACATAATAATTAGCTAAGAGCTAATTAGCTAACGATCAGATTCTACAATGGCCAGGATTATGAGCCATCAAGGAAACGAACCCCTCCAGGAGACACTTATCAAACACTGATGACACACTATCAGTAACAATGAGCTTTCAAGGGAGGCTGGATACTGTACTACAAACCCCTTCACTTCAATGTAGGGCCCTCACATCACAAACTATAAGTTTAGGGGAAGTGCACACTACAGAAACATTCATGCTCGTAATTTGTTGTTGCCATGGCAAAATGTAGTTTCACTTCCTGTGAATGGCCAACTTTCTGCTATGAAACATCCAAAATGGTGGTTGTACAGTACTGCACCATACTGCTATCCATGTGATCTGCAGTTTGCATTATCATACGGCTCACTAAGTCTACTGTATACCTAAGCAACTCTTCACATTTTTTAAGTGATCTGCCCAGCCCTGACTGAAAACACCCACCTCTGTTCTCAATGTCTGCCACTGGTGCTCAGTACCATTTGTTATGAACAACCGTTGATTTCTCAGCATGAACTAACCCTCCTCAACATAGAATAACCTTGTTGGTCGTCTTCCAATCATGGTGGGCGTACAGGACCCATCGCTAACCAACCAACCCTGAGTGGGAGTGAGAGCATGACTCGTACAGAAACAACGTCTCCTTCCTCTCGCCTTTCTTTAGCTTTTCTTTGATTGTTTTGTTTGTTTGAAGGCCTTGGATAGAAGACAAGAATCAACCCACCCACAGTTCCATCTGCATGTGGTTGAGAAGAGAGTTTACTCAGAGCAAGGCAGAGGCAGGGAGTCTTGTACTCCTGTTGGTACGAGGCTGAGGTTTAATACACCACCATACTCAGATCCCCATCACCCTGCAGGCCAAACCATGAATAAATCATTAGCACTTAAAGACACCTTTTCATTTTCATCTTGAAAGACACCCACACAGCATTAGAATGAATGCACATGTAAAGATTGGAGGGAAACTCTAGTCCATTATTGACACAAGGTAGTTCGATTTTAAATAGTTTTTTATTAATATGTGCTGATACAGGGTCGCGCTGACCTGCGATGACACAAACGCTCACAGAAAACCACCACCCCCTTTGGCCCAGATAGACAGACAGCTGTCAAAGCAATGACGTGAGAAAAGAATCACACATCAGTCCTCAAATAAAAAAAGAACAAAACTGAATCAAGGTTTTACATCAACCTCTCTTTAGAAAGGATTCAGAAGTACAGAATAAATGAATGGAGAAAAACCCATCATAGTAAAATCTAAGAGAAGTACTCTAAATGGAGATGTACACATTATCATCACCCCAATGGCACACGATCAGTACTCCGTCCTCAAAGGTCCTACTGATGATGAACCTCCCAAACTGAGCCCTTCCATCCATACACCCAGCAATAGTTATACCAGTCGTCACTCATCTCTTACCAACACTTCTCTGCCTTAGACTGTCTACCTGTCTGGTCATTCCTAATGTCTAATACTGTCTGGCTGGGTCTGACCAATGAACATACTGACCTGCTACTAACAGCATCACAGACCCTCCTACTGTATAGAGCCCAGAACATCTCATGCACATTTCCCAGACCCTGCCCTTGTACACTTACAGCCATGCAGAACACTCACCAATAGACCTCGATAGGTGGCTGGCCACTTAGACCAGCATCTCTAGCCTACAGTGACCAGTCAGCCTCGTGGGGAGTATGTGTGTCCCATGGAGCTGCTCACCACAGAGTTGGTTCATCAGTGTCCCATAGCGTTAGTCATCCACACATGCAGAGTTTCAGACACAGTTCAGATCAGAGTCACACAGTCAGAGGAGCCAGAGTACTGGGATGTGTATTCACAAATAGAAAAACATGCCTACAAAAATGAATAGGTCAACGTCAGCCTGCTCCTAGCTCCTACGGTTACGTGGATCGACTTTAAACATGTAAACGGTAAGTCCCTTATGATCTTTTATGATCTCTAGCGCCACTTCACTGTACACAGTAGTTTAAACTACCTAACCTGACTGGACATGTATGTGTGTTACTATGCGTGTAGTATGTGTGTGTGTGTTGTCTTTTGATTTTGGACCAGAGGTTCCGGGTGTAGAGTACCCAGCCTACCCTACCCAGAAATCCATCTGTTGTAGTCCCACCCTGTATAAAAGATGGCCGCCGCTTTGAGCCATAACTCAGCTCCATGGACGGACAGTTACCCAACACAAAAATAAACAGCACAATCCTTGTCACTGCATTTGTGTAATCATACTCCCACATATTCTTAAAACTATGATATATGTACTGTATATAGTAATGTGGACACGTAACAAGAGACCAATAACAAAATAGTACTAATTTCATATAGGAAAGCCTGCTGCATTCCTTATCACTCTGAAAATCTCCCTTGTCCAGTAGATGTGGCAGTTGATTCCTATTATATCTCAATAATTTCACTACACAGACAGAGACCTCTGTGTTACTGTTACAATGGGTTTGTGAGGCCAGTGGAGTTGATCTAATGCGCCTGGTTAGTTGATGAACTGGAACCTCCTGACTCCTCACCACAGCAACAGTAAGGCATCTAGAACAATACATCACATCCTTATCTCTGCTTCGTGTATAACCTTGCACGAACACACAGGCACACTGACACTCATCCCCCCCACACACACTCTGTCCCTGGCTAACTGTGACATCACATGTCCTGACACCGCTCCCTTTATGGCAGTTCCCTGGGGATAGACTACCTGACCCAGTGCTCCTCCTCTCCTCTCCTCCGCTCCGCTGCAGAGGAACCACTGACATGTTTTCACACTAACGCAGAGGTCACAGGATATGGGCATCACAAACCTGGGAGAGAAACAGTCCATCTGAGAAGGTCAGCAGCAGGGCAACGTTACTGTCAGATCACAGTGTCCTCCGCTGTCTATTGGAACACTGAGAGATGACTGTTCTACTGGGGTAGAGCTGCAGGGGCCGCAGACTTAAGGGACAGACTGACTCCAACTCTATCCTATAAGAACCTTCAATCCACCTGCCTGCACACATGGAGGTAGGGGCTAGATGCACGGACAGGGAGTAGTGGGATGGAAGTGAGATAGAGAGAGAGAGAGAGGTCTCTCCCTCTGTGGTCTCAGCACAGTAAATGATTAGCCAGTGTTATTATCCTAATCAGAGGTAACATAGGGATTTAGATGGGGGTGAAACTCCCATTGAGCAGGTCTCTGGGTCCTACAGTGCTTTCTGCTGTATAATCACTAGCATTACCACAATACAGTACGGCTCCACTGTTTATTGAGATATCAATCTGGTTTAAACAAAGCTTAAGACAAACAAATGAACTCCAAACAAAACTCTGGGATTAATGCTGGGCTAAAAGGGAGCTCACTGGTGGATTCAGATGGGATGGAGTGAGAGAGGTGAGGGAAGAGAGAGAGAGAGAAGAGAGAGAGAGAGGTGAGGGAAGAGAGAGAGAGAGAGAGAGAGAGAGAGAGAGAGAGGTGAGGGAAGAGAGAGAGAGAGAGGTGAGGGAAGAGAGAGAGAGAGGTGAGGGAAGAAAGAAAGAGAGAGAGAGAGAGAGAGGTGAGGGAAGAGAGAGAGAGAGAGAGGTGAGGGAAGAGAGAGAGAGAGAGGTGAGGGAAGAGAGAGAGAAAGGTGAGGGAAGAGAGAGAGAGAGAGAGGTGAGGGAAGAAAGAGAGAGAGAGAGAGAGAGGTGAGGGAAGAGAGAGAGAGAGAGAGGTGAGGGAAGAGAGAGAGAGAGAGGTGAGGGAAGAGAGAGAGAGAGAGGTGAGGGAAGAGAGAGAGAAAGGTGAGGGAAGAGAGAGAGAGAGAGAGGTGAGGGAAGAAAGAGAGAGAGAGAGAGAGAGAGAGGTGAGGGAAGAGAGAGAGAGAGAGCGAGAGGTGAGGGAAGAGAGAGAGAGAGAGAGAGAGAGAGAGAGGTGAGGGAAGAGAGAGAGAGAGAGAGAGGTGAGGGAAGAGAGAGAGAGAGAGAGGTGAGGGAAGAGGGAAGAGAGAGAGAGAGAGGTGAGGGAAGAGAGAGAGAGAGGTGAGGGAAGAAAGAGAGAGAGAGAGAGAGAGAGAGAGGTGAGGGAAGAGAGAGAGAGAGAGAGAGAGGTGAGGGAAGAGAGAGAGAGAGAGAGGTGAGGGAAGAGAGAGAGAGAGAGAGAGAGGTGAGGGAAGAGAGAGAGAGAGAGAGGTGAGGGAAGAGAGAGAGAAAGGTGAGGGAAGAGAGAGAGAGAGGTGAGGGAAGAAAGAGAGAGAGAGAGAGAGGTGAGGGAAGAGAGAGAGAGAGCGAGGTGAGGGAAGAGAGAGAGAGAGAGAGCGAGAGGTGAGGGAAGAGAGAGAGAGAGAGAGAGAGAGAGAGGTGAGGGAAGAGAGAGAGAGAGAGAGAGAGAGAGAGAGGTGAGGGAAGAGGGAAGAGAGAAGAGAGAGAGGTGAGGGAAGAAGAGAGAGAGAGAGAGAGAGAGAGAGAGAGAGAGAGAGAGAGAGAGAGAGAGAGAGAGAGAGAGAGAGAGAGAGAGAGAGAGAGAGGTGAGGGGAGAGAGAGAGAGCCTACACAGGAGATGGTGATGAAGGTTCTTCCCCTCCTGGTGAGTCTGTCCGTGCACAGTGTCTGTCCCTGTGAGGTTACCAGCTAAAGGTCAACTTTGAAGATCACATCAATAAAGGTGTAGGTGGTGATGTGATGATAATGATGGCGGTCAGTGTAGGCAATTAATTCACTTTCTTTATTCCTTCTAGTCAACATACATTCAATTGTTCATTGCTGACCGGTCAATGCTCCTATTGAATTAACTATGAGCTGCAAGGCCAATGTTTAATTAATATTTCCAGTAACAAGCAAAAGAAAATGTGCATAATTATCAGATCCTTCTGTAAACACAGACATACACAGCGGTCCAGTGGTAGGCATATAGTAACACTACCCTACCAGGCCGTTTCCAATGTTAAACCAAGTCAGACACACCAGCAGAGTATTGCACACATGCCTCCTGTAGAACACCTGGGCCTCCTATCTGAGTCTGAACTAAGAGAGATTCTTCTACCAAGAAGAAATGGAAATGGCTCTCAATCCTTCCCTTTCTCCCCCAAGATCCACAACTAAACTCAATGTGCCCTTTAGGACTCTTTAGGAAGAAGTGGGACACCCAGGCCCTAACCAAATGTCACCCTGAAGTGGACGCTGGAGAATCCATCTACTTGCCTAAATGTACTGCACATTTAAATGGGCTTACTTCAGCATTCGCATCGCACAGCTCAGCTATGTACAGAGATCTTGAAAAAAACAAAATAAAGCATGAATAAATGAACATAGAAATAAATATTCCAAATACATAAATAAATATAGAGATAAATAAAGCATTAGAAAAATACATAAATAAAGAGAATGGCAAAACTCTCAGATTTTTAAGGTTGGGACAGACTTCAGGGGGAAGGAACCTCATGAATACATCTCTGGTTTGATGGATGGTTTCTCTCTGGAAACGCTTTAATACTGCAACACTACATTCTGACATTCTGGTCTCATCAGTCAACTCTGCCTGTCATTCTGACTGTCTGGTCTCATCAGTCAACTCTGCCTGTCATTCTGACTGTCTGGTCCCATCAGTCAACTCTGCCTGTCATTCTGACTGTCTGGTCCCATCAGTCAACTCTGCCTGTCATTCTGACTGTCTGGTCTCATCAGTCAACTCTGCCTGTCATTCTGACTGTCTGGTCTCATCAGTCAACTCTGCCTGTCATTCTGACTGTCTGGTCCCATCAGTCAACTCTGCCTGTCATTCTGACTGTCTGGTCCCATCAGTCAACTCTGCCTGTCATTCTGACTGTCTGGTCCCATCAGTCAACTCTGCCTGTCATTCTGACTGGATGGTCCCATTGGTCAACTCTGCCTGTCATTCTGACTGGATGATCTCATTGGTCAACTCTGCCTGTCATTCTGACATTCTTGTCCCATTGGTCAACTCTGCCTGTCATTCTGACTGGATGGTCCCATCGGTCAAATCTGCTTGTCATTCTGACATTCTGGTCCCATTGGTCAACTCTGCCTGTCATTCTGACATTCTGGTCCCATTGGTCAACTCTGCCTGTCATTCTGACATTCTGGTCCCATTGGTCAACTCTGCCTGTCATTCTGACATTCTGGTCCCATTGGTCAACTCTGCTTGTCATTCTGACTGGATGATCTCATTGGTCAACTCTGTCTGTCATTCTGACTGGATGGTCCCATCGGTCAACTCTGCCTGTCATTCTGACTGGATGGTCCCATTGGTCAACTCTGCCTGTCATTCTGACTGGATGGTCCCATTGGTCAACTCTGCCTGTCATTCTGACTGGATGGTCCCATTGGTCAACTCTGCCTGTCATTTTGACATTCTGGTCCCATTGGTCAACTCTGCCTGTCATTCTGACTGGATGGTCCCATCGGGCAACTCTGCCTGTCATTCTGACTGGATGGTCCCATTGGTCAAGTCTGCCTGTCATTCTGACTGGATGGTCTCATTGGTCAACTCTGCCTGTCATTCTGACTGGATGGTCCCAACAGTCAACTCTGCATGTCATTCTGACTGGATGGTCCCAACAGTCAACTCTGCCTGTCATTCTGACTGGATGGTCCCAACAGTCAACTCTGCCTGTCATTCTGACTGGATGGTCCCATTGGTCAACTCTGCCTGTCATTCTGACTGGATGATCTCATTGGTCAACTCTGCCTGTCATTTTGACATTCTGGTCCCATTGGTCAACTCTGCCTGTCATTCTGACTGGATGTTCCCAACGGTCAAGTCTGCCTGTCATTCTGATTGTACTGTCTGTGTCTGAAATGGCACCCTATTCCCTACATAGTGGACAACTTTTTCCCTGGTGAAAAGTTGTGCATTATAGTTTCATTTTGAACATAGCATGCGTCTTTGATCCAAGTTCTGTCTTTGTTCGCATAGGGCTCTGGTTAATAGTAGTTCACTACATAGGCATGCCCTGGTCAGAACTGCACTACATATGAAATAGGGTGCCATTTCGGACAAACCCTGTCATTGTTCCTTGCTCAAGATCCTGTGAGGCAGCCTGAAGTGTCCCAGTTTTACGTTGGTACCTGAACCTCAGGAACAGCCACACAGAAGCAGCTGGCTACCCTAGTCTTTGAACAGCCACACAGAAGCAGCTGGCTACCCTAGTCTTTGAACAGCCACACAGAAGCAGCTGGCTACCCTAGTCTTTGAGATGGAAGCTAATAGAATAAAAGGCTTTCTCCTAGATATAGAATTACTGTCCCCTTCCTCTGGTGTGCATTCAATTCACCCAACAAAAATAGCTTTTTGAATGTACACACTTACAAAATTCCCACGAATATGGTACATATGCTTGAGCATATCACACACCCACATGTACACACACACTCTCCTCCACATGTACGCATACACGCTCACACACACACACTAGGCTCTGGAATAATGCTGAAACTATCTGTTAGAAACAGCAAAATGAAAGACGTTTGATAGAAAACAAATGTTATCTGACATGCTAAAACCCATCATATTAAAATGATATCATTTAGTTGTATCTAGGATATAAACCTTTCAAACAATACATTACTGACCAAAATCACATTATGGCTGCTGCCCTTGTACCACAATGCATTGGAACGCCCATGATGAGGCACAGTATGACATGTTATTATGACATCTATCCCCCCTCCCCCCACCCACACAGCACTTCCTGTCTGGGAATGTCAAAGGTCAAACATTAACAACATGTAATGGATTATATTACATAAAATTGTGCCAGGACTTTTTTTTAAACGTTTTTATTTGTATGCAAAATCTACCACCCATCATACTCTTTCTCTCTCTCTGTTTTTCTGTTCGAGAGATTTTCACTGAATGGCACAGCACTAGTTATGACTGAAGAGAACGACAGTGAGAGAGCAAGATAAAGACGGGCAGAGAGATGGAGTGCATCATTCAGGTCACAAACTCCAAAACATTTTCTTTTTTTCTTTTGTTGTTTTGTTGCAGTACAAGAAGTCTGTTTTTAGTATTTCTTACTTTTTTGTTGCTTTTCTTCATCTGGTTTCTGTATTTACACGGTAGGAGTAGAGTAAGTACTGTAGTTTGTGTGGTTCCTATGTACAGGGTTAGACTTGCGTAACGGCTGAAGTGCTTCCAACATTTAGAGTCCATTCTGTCACAACCACACATAGGTGACGTGGACACATCCATTGAAGAGGGCATCCATTCTTAAAGGGTGCACAATCTGTCCCTTTAACCCTCCGGGTGATGCAACAGAAAGTCACCAAGATAACATATTCTTCTTCAAAGTTAGTAAAGCAGTCTTTTACTTTTCAAATGTCTGAAGAAAATAACAAAAAAGCCCAAATAAAAAAAAAGTCATTGTCCGTTCCTCGAGTCCTAAAGATCTACCTCTTGACCCCTGACCCTTGACCCCTCAAACAGCCTTCCTGTCCTGTGGTGTACTTCCTACTTCCTCAGTCTCTCCTCTAGTTCTGTACATAAGAGTCAGTTCATAGCAAGATAAAATAAAGGCAACTACTCTTAGACAGCTCCAACTGCCTTTGTCTGAACAATTGTTCTGGCTTCTTTTTACTCAGATGGAGGGTTGTGTCTGATGTTCAGAAACAAGCACTTCTGTGAGTGAGTGAGCGTGTGTGTGTATGTCTGTGTGTGTGCGAATGCTCCAGTTTCTGTTCTGGCTGGGAAAATGTATTTTTGGCAACACTGAAGTAGCTTTCAGAGATTTTTTTCCTACGGTATAATAGGCTACTACAGTATATCCCCTGTCTCCACAGCTAACTACGCCGAGCAAATGATGAGTGAACAAAAAGAGAGATGGAACATGAAAAAGGGAAAGAGAAAAGGGAACTAGAAAATGAGACCAATTTCTCGAGAGGAATGTTTGTAGAAATTCAGTGAAATTAAATAAAATGGACTTTGAACAAAGTTAAGTTGAGAAATATCTGTAGCTCTGTAGGAGTAAGGTATAAGGGGCTTGTTGGATTGGTACATTCAGAGTGCTGGACTTGGCATCTGTCTGCTGCGTGCCAAGAGAAAGGGGGATGTTGAAAAGAGAGAAGGAGAGAGCGGGTGAATGTTCCAGAGAAGAACAACTCAGCCATCACTCCACCAGACAGCGGAGGTTCTCTAGGATAAGACTGTTGCCGTGGAGACAGCTAAAACTCTCCTTAAATGTACATTTGCTCGCTCATCTTTCAATACAAATAAAGAGGGAAAAAAAGGCAACCAATCAAGCAGGAAGTGGAGAGGAGCGAGAGAAAGAGAGAGAGGCGGGTTCTGAGGAGGCAACCAGCCAGCCTTCATCCTCATCCTCATCATCTTGGTCCCCGTCCGCATCCTCCCGGTTCCAGTCACAGGCTGGTGACCAGCTGCATCTGTCCGTCTCCCTCGCTGTGGGTGGGCTCCTGGCCGGGGTGCCCCTCCCCCTCCCTACTGGGCCTCCTGGGGGGCGGGGCCTGGTAGAAGGTCTGCATGGGTGCTCCTCGAGACCCCAGGGCGGGCCTCCCAGAGCTGTAATAGAGCTCCTCAGGGGGCTGGGCCGAGCGGGGCACCACCTCCAGGGGCTCGGGGCTACTGTCCGGGTAGGGCGAGTCTCGCAGGTTGGTGATGCTGGTGTACAGGGAGTCCCTGGCGGGAGAGTCAGGGCCCTGTCCCCCAGACCCCTGGCCTCCGGCGCTGTGCCCACTGTGGCCACTGTGGCCCAGGCTCTCTGTAAGGTCGGCCGTGTAGCTCTCTGACTCCTCGGGGTCAGACTGGTAAAGGACAGACTGGGCTCTCTGCAACAGCAGCGGCTCCTCCAGGGCTTTGTAGAGCAGCTCTACGTCCTGCGGCGTCCTCTGGCGCCCGCCTTCTCTGGACAGGAAGTCCTCATCGTCGTCCAGGCTGATGCTCGGCTCTGGCACAGCTACTCCCGTGCCTCGGCCTACTCCGCCATGAGGAGGGCCCCTCGCCAGACTACCACATACCCTATCCCCGCCCCCAGCTCCTGCCCCACGCAGGTTGTTGTGCACCAGCTCAGAGATGATCATCTTCTCGAAGGCAGCTGCGTCAGACAGGTTGCGCCGTATTCCGTCCCCGCCCAGGGTTTCAGACCCGCGGGGGTTGAGGAGGGGAGGGGGGGCGTCTGCACACCCCATGCCCCCGCCCAGGAAGTCACAGCTGCCCCCGCCACCGCCCACCGGCCCCACGCTGCGGAGGGAGTAGCTGTTGTTGAAGTTACCATTGAGGGGCAGGGTGTCCATACCACATGGATCACGGGCCTTACACAAAGTGTTCTCTGCACAAACACACAGCACACACAACACATAGGGGTTATTAAATAGAATTAGGGCTTAAACATTATTATTTGGAGAAAATATAATATTTGTGCAAACACTATAATACACACTGATAGTAACATAAAGGTTTATAGACGTGGACATACTTGGGTCACGGAAGGTTCCTGTAGATCCATGGAGAAGCCACAAAGAAAGGAATTAAAAATACTGGTGAGTGAGTCACTTTTACTCCTCCTCTCTCCTCCTCTCTCTCTTTCATCACTCTCTCTCTCTGTCGCTCTATTTTGCTCTCCCTCTCTCTACAATCAATAGCTTTTATTGCTATGATAAAGACTAACAAGAGAACACATCAGCCAATAATACCCACAACAAAAGTCAAACCACTCAAACAAATATACAAGTCAATGTATTAGCCAGTAAGAGGCTTTGAAGCCACCGGTCAGCCATATAGGAATTAATGGAATTATACAGTATGTTAATTCAATGTTTCAAGGACACAATGACATGTATTTTTAAGTATTTTGATGTTGTAGTGGGGACAGTAATGTCAGAACCAAAAATTATATATATTTTTTATTTTATGTTTAGCTCTATAATATAATAAACGTGACAAAAACAAATGTAGACATTAATAAATGCTTTTCCATAGCTTCCCCCAAAAATGTTTACAACGGTGAGGGTGTGCCAAGATGGAGGAGTGGTGGCTTCAAAACAGCGCCTCCTGTTAGTCATCTAGTGTAAATCATCTATAAATCATTGATAAAGCACAGGCACACAAACAGCCTCATAAACAAACACACAACTTGTAGTTTTGACATGATAATCCACCATCATTTACACCACACACACACACACACACACACACACACACACAAACACACACACACACACACAAACCACTGTGGTATATTCTGCTGTCTGTGAGCCTGTGATTCAGTACATCCATAATGCATGCACCGCCATCTCATAAAGTAGCAGTAATGCTTATTCTACGACGCGCCTTCAACACACCAAAATATGTTGTGATTTTCCTCCTAAATTGCCATCACAGGGTAATCGCATCGAAATGAGAGGCATAGCGAGGCATGGCTTCCCTAAGCAAATCCGTGTTAGACTGCGGTTCGGTGTGGATTTAATTTTTAATGCGTGGTATGATTTTAATCAAGACTCGTCGGTTGTTGCTATGGCGGTGGTGGAAGGGCTAATTAGACATTCTAATGAAGTACACTTCCTACTTCCTCTCCTCTCAGGGTTCTAAAAATGTCCCTGCCGCTGCTGAGCCGGACCCCGTGGCCGTCAGGCTGCCTGACGCATTGTGCAGAGAGTGTTTAAAATATTAAACAGAGATGCTGTCTACAATTTCAGGCCTCTACTACAACACAACAGGCTGCTACTATAGTAACTCTCTACTGGCTGGCACACTCCCTCTCAGTCAGGCAGGGAGCACACAGATAGAGAAGAGATGAGAGAAGAGGAGAGAGAAGAGGAGGGAGCACAGAGCGAGTACTCTGGATAGCTCTACTACCCTAAGACCTATAGTATTATGAGAGTACTCTGGATAGCGCCTCCATTTAAGACCTACAGTACTATGAAAGTACTCTGGATAGCACCTCTACTTAAGACCTACAGTACTATGAGAGTACTCTGGATAGCTCTACTACTTAAGACCTACAGTCCTATGAGAGTACTCTGGATAGCGCCTCTACTTAAGACCTACAGTACTATGAGAGTACTCTGGATAGCTCTACTACTTAAGACCTACAGTACTATGAGAGTACTCTGGATAGCGCCTCTACTTAAGACCTACAGTACTATGAGAGTACTCTGGATAGCTCTACTACTTAAGACCTACAGTACTATGAGAGTACACTGGATAGCGCCTCTACTTAAGACCTACAGTACTATGAGAGTACTCTGGATAGCTCTACTACTTAAGACCTACAGTAATATGAGAGTACTCTGGATAGCTCTACTGTAAGAATAGGGAATACAAAGTAGGACTACCACCTAAGGGCTACTGCCAGAAGATCTATCTAGTATACTGCAATTGAAGTCGGAGGTTTACATACACCTTAACCAAATACATTTAATCGTAGTAAAAAGTCCCTGTATTAGGTCAGTTAGGATCACAACTTTATTTTAAGAATGTGAAATGTCAGAACAATAATAGAGAAAATTATTTATTTCAGGTTCTATTTCTTTCATCACATTCCCATTGGGTCAGAAGTTTACATACACTCAATTAGTATTTGGTAGCATTGCCTTTAAATTGTTTAAATTGTTCAACCATTTCGGGTAGCCTTCCACAACCTTCCCACCACAAGTTGGGTGAATTTGGGCCCATTCCTCCTGACAGCGCTGGTGTAACTGAATCAGGTTTGTAGGCCTCCTTGCTCGCAGACGCTTTTCAGGTCTGCCCACACATTTTCTATAGGGTGGAGGTCAGGGCTTTGTGATGTCCACTCCAATACCTTGACTTTGTTGTCCTTAAGCCATTTTGCCACAACTTTGGAAGTATGCTTGAGGTCATTGTCCATTTGGAAGACCCATTTGCGACCAAGCTTTAACTTCCTGACTGATGTCTTGAGATGTTGCTTCAATATATCCACATCATTTTCCTATCTCATGATGCCATCTATTTTGTGAAGTGCACCAGTCCCTCCTGCAGCAAAGCACCCCCACAACATGATGCTGCCAGCCCCGTGCTTCACGGTTGGGATGGTGATCTTTGGCTTGCAAGCCTCCCCCTTTTTCCTCCAAACATAACGATGGTCATTATGGCCAAACAGTTCTATTTTTGTTTCATCAGACCAGAGGACATTTCTCCAAAAAGTACCATCTTTGTCCCGATGTACAGTTGCAAACCGTAGTCTGGCTGTTTTTAATGGCGGTTTTGGAGCAGTGGCTTCTTCCTTGCTGAGTGGCCTTTCAGGTTATGTCGATATAGGACTTGTTTTACTGTTGATATAGATACCTTTGTACCTGTTTCCTCCAGCATCTTCACAAGGTCCTTTGCTGTTGTTCTGGGATTGCGTACATGGTGTTTATACTTGCGTACTATTGTTTGTACAGATGAACGTGGTACCTTCAGGCATTTGGAAATTGCTCCCAAGGATGAACCAGACTTGTGGAGGTCTACAATTGTTTTCTGAGGTCTTGGCTGATTTCTTTTCCTTTTCCCGTGATGTCAAGCAAAGAGGCACTGAGTTTGAAGGTAGGCCTTATAATACATCCATACCTCCAAATGATTCAAATTATGTCAATTAGCCTATCAGAAACTTCTAAAGCCATGACATAATTTTCTGGAATTTTCCAAGCTGTAAAGGCACAGTCAACTTAGTGTATGTAAACTTCTGACCCACTGGAATTGTGATACAGTGAATTATAAGTGAAATAATCTGTCTGTAAACAATTGTTGTAAAAATTACTAATGTCATGTACATTTCTAAAACTATAGTTTGTTAACAAGAAATTTGTGGAGTGGTTGAAAAATGAGTTTTAATAACTCCAACCTAAGTGTATGTAAACTTCCCACTTCAACAGTATTTACACTGAGTGTATAAAACATTAAGGACACATTCCTAATATTGAGTTCCAAACAGGTGCGCCTGGCACCTACTACCAGACCCCGTTCAAAGGCACTTACATGTTTAGTCTTGCCCCTTCACCCTCTGAAAGGTCCTCATACACAATCCATGTCTCAATTGTCTTAAGGCTTAAAAATAATTTTTTAACCTGTCTCCTGCCCTTCATCTACACTGATTGAAGTGGATTTAACAACTGACATCAATAAGGGATCGTAGCTTTCACCTGGATTCACCTGGTCAGTCTGTCATGGAAAGAGCAGGTGTTCTTAATGTTTTGTACACTCAGTGTATTTCTAGTATCTAAGTCAAAATGCTCCATAAACCCGAACAACTCAGATACATGAATCTGAATGGAGTCCACTGTCCCAATCACTCTAGCCACCGCTGTCTGCTGCTGTTCTCAGTGAATTATCACAGCATTACAACTGTATGTGACACATTTACTCTGGGGAGAGTCTGAGAAGGGAAGCTGTCCCCAAGATTTCTCCTTCAGTCACAGATGAAGCTTTACTTCTAATCAATTTCTGCTTCTTCATATCAACAAGGCAGGATTAGAGACCTGGCCAGATGGCTAGGCAGTTGGCACGGCTTTCTCTCTCTCTACTGCTGAATCCGTCTGACAGATACACACACTCATCGCCAGTGAAACAGACACACACTTTTTCCATCCTCCACACACAATGAGGCATAAAAAGACTAACAGACAGAAAAATATTTAGACGCAAAAAAATAAGAAAATATATTTGCATAATATGCAGAAGCACACGCACTACGGACACACACACACACACTAAGGTTTACTTACCGGTGGAGTTGAAGACCCCAGGAGAAGGGGGAGTGAAGCTCTCAGCTAGTAGGGTGTTGTAGGGAGAGGTGCCAGTACGGGTCTGTAACACTGGGTTGGTCAGGAGGTGGTTTCCCATGGTGGCTAAGAGAAAGAGACAAAACATCATAAACATCGACTTTACCGTAACCATCTAATTTACCGTAACCATCTAATTTACCGTAACCATCTAATTTACCATAAACATCGACTTTACCGTAAACATCGACTTTACCGTAAACATCGACTTTATCGTAAACATCTACTTTACCATAACCATCTACTTTACCATAACCATCTACTTTACCATAAACATCGACTTTACCGTAAACATCGACTTTATAGTAAACATCGACTTTACCATAAACATCGACTTTACCGTAAACATTGACTTTACCGTAAACATCGACTTTACCGTAACCATCTACTTTACCGTAAACATCTAATTTACCGTAAACATCTAATTTACCGTAAACATCTAATTTACCATAAACATCAACTTTACCATAAACATCTAATTTACCATAAACATCTAATTTACCATAAACATCTAATTTACCATAAACATCTACTTTACCATAAACATCTAATTTACCATAAACATCTAATTTACCATAAACATCTACTTTACCATAAACATCTAATTTACCATTAACATCTAATTTACCATAAACATCTACTTTACCGTAAACATCTACTTTACCATAAACATCTACTTTACCATAAACATCTACTTTACCATAAACATCTACTTTACCATAAACATCTACTTTACCATAAACATCTTTTTAGATTTGTTTTGGTATATTAACAACATTTTATATGATAATACAAAAATATAACAGACAATATAATTAGAGGCACTGTATAAATGTCATAACAATACCTCAAAATATAATACATAATGAATATTATACATCATTCATAATTAACATTATACATAGTAATACAGGCCATTGACAGTTTATTCAAAAACATGTTAAATTCCTATTCAAATCGATTGACAGTAATGTTCTACAGAGTAATGTATTTTACAGTACACCCCTGAATGTGTTTACCTTGCTATTGTAACCTTTGAGTAAAATACATTTCCTGCGGAAAGGTGCTGTTTGCAGGCAGCGTTGCCATTTGGAATATTGTTCTGTATCTTACAACGTAGTCGAAGGGGGAATACTAATGCATATCATTACGTAGTCAGAGAGTGCAGTCATTGAAACACAGTTCATTTCACAGTGAAATGCGAATGCCACCTTTAGACAAATATAATTCAAAGAAATGGAACATTGACAATGTTCTATAATGCCCATGTATGGCTTCAGCCCCAGGCGGTCGAATAGAAATGCCATGAAATTAAAAATGGGACAGCATGACGGAGAGTGGTCTAAGGCGAAGTGCAACCATCAGGTCTCAACCAAACCATTCATCACAGAGACAATGAGAAAGACAGAAATTCACAGAGAGAATTTCACACTAAAACACTCACATTCTTTCATTTCTTTGTTAGTTCGTTCACCCATCAACTCCCTCATTCACTCACTCTCCAATTCTTTCTCCTGCTCTCTACCTTACGCACACAGTCACTCTTTTATCCCCTCTCTCATTCTCTCTCTCTCTCTCTCTCTCTCTCTCTCTCTCTCTCTCTCTCGCTCTCTTGTCCCTGTTTCTCTCCACACCAAATTACTCAGGATTAGCTGTCCAGAAACACCTGGAAAGAATATCCTGTCGACAATTTAAAAACAACAACTTTTAAGTGTTGGAGAGAGAAAGTAGGGCAGGCACTGGGAATCTGGGGAGCTTCATTCAGAGAGGAGGAAGCCTCATCACGCCTTGTCTCCTGGACAGATCACTATTGTCTGAAGAGAAACAAGTTGATAAAGAAGTTAAGTGGGGAAATCAAAGAGATAAGAGATGCCAGCGATAACAACGAAGACAGCGGCTCTCGCCGAGATTCGTCCCATTTAATTATTGCTCCATGATAGCGTCTCTCCTTCTCTTTACTTATCGCTTTCTCTCTGTCTCTCGAATGGCGCTGCCATCTTTCGCTTTCTGCCAACAATGACAAACTTTTCTCAAACGCTTGGGAAAAGAAAGGACTTCGCACTTGGCAGCGCCTTTGTTTAGCGTTTCTCCCTCTAGCTCTATCCCTCCTCTATCCGTCCTTCACCTACCCCTCCTCCTCTCTTTATCCCAGCTTCCTCTGTCCCTCACATCCTCCTTCCACTTTCCCTATAAACTGAGTATACAAAACATTAAGAACACCTGCTCTTTCCATGACAGACTGACCAGGTAAATCCAGGTGAAAGCGTATTGATGTCACTTGTTAAATCCACTTCAATCAGTGTAGATGAAGGAGAGGAGACCGGTTAAAGAAGGATTTTTAAGCCTTGAGACATGGATTGTGTATGGGGTACGGTAGCATGTGCCAGGCGCACCGGTTTGTGTCAAGAACTGCAACGCTGCTGGGTTTTTCACGCTCAACAGTTTGCCGTGTTTATCAAGAATGGTCCACCACCCAATGGACCTCCAGCCAACTTGACACAACTGTGGGAAGCATTGGAGTCAACATGGGCCAGCATCCCTGTGGAACGCTTTCAACACCTTGCAGAGTGGATATTGGGAAGGTGTTTCTAATGTTTGGTATACTCAGTGTATACTTTTTCCTCCGTGATGTCAGTTCCAGGAAAGCGAATCTCCTTCCCCTCCCCTCCTCTCTTCTTACTGTCTCCTCCTCTCCTCGCACCCCTCCCTCACTTGTTCCTGTCACTCTCTTCAATAAGACTAATTACCCCCAGCCAGCTCGTACGCTAATCAGTTCATTAAAAACAAAATGGATGAAATTAACATAAAGAGTGACGGTTGATTTAGCGACTACCTCTGTCATCATCAACTCTTCCCTCCCTCCCAGATAATTCTGATCCCCATGACGATGGCTGCCACGGCGACGGTATGCCACCGGCTGCTCAGGCTATTGCTCGTGTCAATGTACACTGGCTCCTCTTCCTCGCTCTCTGTCTCTGACAGTAGACTCAGCGGTGCTCCTACTTCGTTCTGCCTGTCTGTCTGTCAGTTCTGATGAGCCTGCCATAGAGGTGTGCGTGATTGGAGAGGGGGACAGCAGGGGGGTTAGAGGGGGGTTAAGGGGGTGGGGAGTCTCACCACGGTTGAGTGAAGGAGTACTGTTGATGTCTCCCGCCATGAAGGAAGATTCCGTCTGCTTCCGAACCGTGTCGTTCCACATCCTGCGGATCCGACTCTAGAACGCCGGAGAAGAGAAGCACACAGTGACGCAAAACAAGACAGACAGACAGATATTAACAAGACAGACAGACAGATAGATAGACAGACAGGAATAAACAATATGATATGATATTGTAACTATGTGAGGCTGGAACATTGCCAAGCTTGCATGGATCTGTCTAAAACTACTAAGCAAACACATACATGCCACCAGAGATACATGAAGTAAATAAGCTCACGCAGTAGGCATACTAACATAAACAAGTTAATGCACGCAGATAAACAACATCAGATTGAGACGTGGTAGATCCAAATAGAGATGATATTAGATTTGTGAAGTGTGTGATAGCCGGTATGTCAACTGTAGAAAGAGTGTATGGTGTGTGTGTGTGTTTAGAGTGTTGTCAAAGAGAATTAGGTATGGGACAGGCCTACACTTTGTAGATTGGTGCGTGTACCCGTAATCTGTGGGTTTGTGTATGGCATGATGTGGCCTGTGTGTGCACCCATGTAGTCCCTTAGAGTCTGTGCATGTATGCATGCGTGCACATGTGTGTGTGTGGTGTGTATGTGTTTGTGGTGTGTGTGCGTGTGTGTGTGTGTGTATGTCCGTTCACTGACCTGTCTGTGTGCGGCAGCGTGGCGGGCCTGGTTGCCAGTGTAGTAGCGGTTGTTGGCACGCAGGGCAGAGTTCTTCAGGGAGCCGTGGGAGCTGGTGGTGGAGGAACGGCTGCAGCAGTACGAGTGACGCAGACACTTACTGTACTCCTTATGCACCTGCATGGAGAGAGAGGGCAAACATGGCTTAGACACACGCATGTAAGCAGTAGACTCGCATACATACACACTAGTGGTGCGCGAGTCGGCTGTTTATTCACCTGCACCTGCCCATAACTGCTAGTAACCCATCCTCAACCGCACAACTATATGTGATAAAGTGAAAATCTGCACTGGAATCGCTAATATAGAAAATGTGCTGTAGGCTACAGTCAAAGATGGAGGAACGATTTTTTTTGACAGGGGAGGGGGTGCAAGACTTTTTGTTGGTGCCTGATTTAGATATGTTTCTGCTTCTAATTTTCAACATTTTGGTCGGCTATTAGTTAGTCAGGGTGGCAGGGTAGCCTAGTGGTTAGAGCGTTGGACTAGTAACCGAAAGGTTGCAAGTTCATATCCCTGCGCCATCAAGGTACAAATCTGTTGTTCTGCCCCTGAACAGACAGTTAATCCACTGTTCCTAGGCCGTCATTGAAAATAAGACTTTGTTCTTAACTGACTTGCCTAGTTAAATAAAGGTAAAATAAAAAGTCATCTTGTCTATAATTAGACCTTCTCTTCTGTCATTATATGTTGCCTTAGAAGACTAAATAAACCATTGATCACCAGAATAAGATCATAAATTGATAGAATGAATCCTTCAATCTAGTTAATATCGGTAGTGTCACCGGTTTCTTTTTCCTCTGAGGAGGAGGAGTAAGAGATGTCGGACCAATGTGCAGCGTGGTAAGTGTCCATTTTAGTTTATTAAACTGAACACTAAAGAATACAAAATAACAAAGTGAACGATACAAACGAAAACCCAAACAGTCCTGAAATGTGAAACAAACATTACAACAGGAAACAATCACCCACAACTCAAAAGTGAAACCAGGCTACCTAAGTACGGTTCTCAATCAGGAACAACGATTGACAGCTGCCTCTGATTGAGAACCATACCAGGCCAAACACAGAAATCCCAAATTAAAGAAAAAATAACATAGACAACCCACCCAACCCACGCCCTGACCATACTAAAACAAAGACATGACAACAGAACTAAGGTCAGAACGTGACAGGTAGGCTAATGTTCTCTGTCATCTCTGCTTCTTTCGTGGAGGAAAGATGTTTAGGGAAAATTATTACATTTCCAAATGACACCAGTTTGACCGGTTGTAAGCTGTGAAAACGACCCAACATGTTTCTGTTAACATTTCAGTTCGGCCTGGATGCATATTTTAGGTGGTTGAAATACTATCAGCTTTTATGATGTTGATAAAGAGAGCACCTTTGCAGACAGTATCTAACTGCACATTCACATTCTCTCAAGATGCTGAAAGAAATCATATTTCTCCACTCCTGTCCCAGAATCAAAATATAGTCTACATTTGTTGTATCATTTTACTACAAGAAATGCTTAATTCTGCAGCATTATTAAGGCTATGTGAGAGGTTATAGACCTACAGTCAGTGTCCAGATTTCCGTTTCCATTTAACCCATCTGAACAGTAGGCTACAGTTCCCTTCTCGTGCCATAGGCCTATCTGAAGTCCTCGTCTTGTGTCTGTTGAATGTGTATAGTGCCTCACAACCATCACACATAACATAGTCAGCACTGCTATCATCCTCTTTTACCACTTCTAATCTTTCACAAACATTACTTTTCTGTCCCTCCCTTCTCTTTATTTTCAACTCTCCATTTTGAGCTCTTGAATTAAACTCTGACATTGTTCTTTTTGCCTCCGTGGGTCAAAAGTTAACTTTTCTACCCGTTCCCAAAATAATTTTCAGATTGGCATGTAGGCTATTGGTGCATGTACAGTTAGGCCCTAAGGCTAATGCCAGATAGCCTAAAACAGCTAAAGAAAAACCTCAATGTAGCCTAGACATATAAATTACACAAGAATTATACATTTATGGATTTTTCATTCTGAACATACGGACTCAGACCTTTTAGGGCAAGATTTTCATCAGCCAAAGACATACATGCTTTGAGCAAATTAACATTTCAAATAGACAGAGCTCTGAATAGTGCACCTAGTGATGTACCGTGCATAATTACCCTGTTTAATTAAAATGTGGTTAAATAATCACCTCCTTCTCACAGGAATTATTAAGGGAAAGTAACAACATAAGGCTGCAGACTGTAATTATATTCCATCATATCTATTTAAAATGTTATGCTTAGTTTACTCAATAGAAAAGGTCCCTTTTAGATATGTGAGTGTTTGAGTTACCTTTTTCTGCAGAGCGCAGTGGAAGATGAAGATGAACATGCCCTGGAAGGCGTTGAAGGTGGTGAAGAGGTAAGCCATGATAACTGTGTTCTCGTTGATGAAGAGGAGGCCGAAGGACCAGGTCAGGCCAAGCAGGAAGAGCAGGGCGATGGCCCCAATAGCCCATGACCTGGGGAGGAGAGGGCATGCTAATGTTAGCTTAGCGTCACAATGAAACCACTCACACAGACCGAAGCCAACCCTCTACCCAGCATGGCTGTTTTGCCTTAAGATGCATGTGTCTCAACTGTACTGGCTTTGAACCTACTATCTGGAATATCTGCTTTGAAAATTACTCATTGTTATTACAATACAACGTGGTCTCAGAGCATGTTGTATTATACTGTACCTAAATCTGAGATACTACATTTAGTATGATATGTTACGTCTCGTATGGTATGTATTCATTTGTGGATCTTCATTATTTCAAAACGTATATATGTTATGAATTCCAATTTGTTGTTGCTAATGTTAGCTAGGTGGCTAGCTCTTGAGGTTAGGATTTAAGGTTAAGGATTTATGGTTAAGGATAGGAGTTAGGTTAAAGGGTTAAGGTTAGTTAAAAGGGTTAAGGTTAGGGTTAGCTAAAAGGGTTAAGGTTAGGGTTAGGTGAAGGGTTATAAGGTTAGGGGAAGGGTTAGCTAACATGCTAAGTAGTTGCTAATTAGCTAAAATTGTCCATGATGAGATTCAAACACTCAACCTTTGGGTTGCTAGACGTTTATGTTATTTGTCCACCCATCAACCCCGACCAAACACCCTACTTTTCTTATGTAAAAACACCAGACATAACATATCATACTAATACTATCATATCATACTTTAAGTGTCCTGGATTTACATCTACTATGTAACCAGTCTGGACAATATGACAAACATTATTCTGCTTTTCCTTCATTTTTTCAGATTTCCAACCCATGTCTCACTGATACAGGAAATGCCCTAATCACATGACCTGGGAGGCTTCACTGACCCCTAACATCTGCTGAGAGGGACTCACTTGATGTTGTCGAGGCGACTGGAGTCAGGTTTTAGGGCAGAGGAGTTGCGGGTCATCTTGTGCACGGTGATCATGAGGAACACCAGGTTCAGCTAGTGGGGGAAAGGTCAAAGGTTACACACCTCTACAACACATTCAGTGGAATCCTAGAACAGACTCTGGTCTTAAATTGTTGTGATATTTGTGAAGTTAGTCTTTAGTACAGGCCCTATGTTCCTCCAGGAACTAAGAGGATTCAGTAAATAAGTAAGTAGCCTGAATGAAAAAGAATGTAATACAGTTGGTCATAATAGCATCATAATGAATGACTGTACCATAATAACAAAAGAAACAGGGCCAATGAAGCTCCAGATGAAGTAGTTATCCACCCGCAACCAGCACCTAGACATGGGACATAGGAAAACATTCAAATATCACAGTCACAGTCGCACACACACACAAATCACACATCACACATCCACTCATTCCCTGTCTCGGAGGATATCTTATAGAAGCTAATCAGCAGGCTTCGGCTAACTGTTCAAAACCCTTGTCCATGGGGGGAAGGAAAGAGAACAATCCTCTTCACACTACACTCCATATTACATTCCCTGTCAGGGGAATAGTCTAGGCACTCTAAACTAGCATAATCCTGTCTCTCAATCTGCAGGTGAAAAGGGACTGCTTCACACGTACGCTTTCTTGGTCCCATAGCTCCGGTAGTCTATGGCTGCCGAGATGCCCACCACCAGAGCTGGGAAGCAGTAGCCACACAGGTAGTAGTACTTCTTGCGGGAGTACTCGCTCTCAAACACCTCCACCAGCAACAGATAGAGCTGCACCCCCTCCAGACACATCCAGGAGAATGCAGCCAGGAAGAAGAAGTGAAGCAGCCCAGCAAAGATCGGACAGGCAATCTGAGACAGAGAGAAGGAGAAGGAGAAAGAGGGAGACAGAGGGAGGTCAGGGAGTGAGAGAGAGAAAGAATGAGAAGGAGAGTAAAATAATATAGAAAAGAGAGATTTAAAAAACAGAGGGGTGAAAAGGAGTGAAAGAGAAAAGGAAAATAGCAAAGGAAGGTGAGTAAGATCCAGAAAAGGACAGCATAGGGTCATTCAAGCCCTGTAACAGAGGACCTTTTCATTCTCATGATCCATAATGAAAAGCACTTCCCCTTTAGTCTGTCTGATGGTGTTCCAAGTGCGAGACAGACGTCTCTCTGTCCTGTATTAGGTGTTCCATGTACGAGGCACTTGTCCCCTTGCCTGGCCCCAGATCAGTTATTTCACATGCCACATGACAATGTCTTTATGACTTAACAAGACAGCACAATCAGATCTGGAACCAGGCTACATGTCCCTCTCTCCCTCTCCCCTCCCCTCCCCTACTCACGTGGTACTGGGTCTTGTCGATTCCGATAAGGAAGAGGAGCTCTGCGATGAAGAGGTTGATGCAGAGGTTCTTGTGGATGGTGTTGCGGTCGGTCTGCAGGCCCCTCAGGAAGCAAAAGGTAGAGATGCAGATAGCCAGGCACACCAGGCTGATCACAATGCCCACCCAGGTGATCACAAACAGGATCAACTCGTGCATCCTCCCAGGGTACTGTGGAGAGAGGGATGGTGGGGATGGAGAGGGAGGAAAAGGGGTGGGGGAGAGAGATGGGGGAGAAGAGGAAGAAGAGAGGTGAGACAGATATAGGGAGGAAAGGGATGGGAGGTAGGAATGATGGGAGACAAGGAGAAAGGGTGAGAGTGAGAGAGTTTATATTTATAAATGTATTCTCATTCAGCTAAAATGTAGACAAGAAGACAAGACATCCTGAAAAAAGACATGACATTCACATTCAAGTGAATGTCAGTCAGAGTTGCAGGACATGAATTTGTAAGTGTGAGTGCGTGGGAGGGAGAAATAAAGAGAGAGAGAGAGAGAGAGAGATTGAAGGAGAAAGAGAGAGTAGTTTGAGTAAGTGTGCGTGTGTTTACATGCATGTGTGTGTTTGTGTACGTGTGTGTGCATGTATGTGTGTGTGTGTGTGTGTGTGTGTGTGTGTGTGTGCCAAGGTTATTATATTTTAGCGTTTTTATATTTGTCTTTATATCTATTAGTTTGAAGAACATTGTTTCAAATCAGTTTAGTTTCAGTTAGTTTCACATTCACTTTACTAGTTTTTATTTAGTTTAAAGGGGCAATCAGCAGTTGCTACATACAGCCTTGTAAATTAATGACATGCACCCATTGATTCTTGAAGAATATTACTTATAAATGAGCTTAGTTCAACTGTCATACCCCATCAGGACTTCAAAAATAAGCTTGTTTATTCTGTAAACAAAGTAAATGTAAACAAACAATGTATAGTATAAAAAACAAGGTTAAAACTATAATTTGGATATCATGCATGGACAGTCCTTGCATGCATAGCTATGTCTATGAATTTCTTGTTTTTACTTCCTGCTTTTACTTCCTGTTTTGAGAAATTGTAGAAATGGGTGGGGGTATTGTAGGAATGGGTGGAGTTTAGTCATAATTATGACTGTGGGTGTGTTATCTAGTGACGGCCATCAATATGTGCTGTGTCATAGAGATCCTGTTAAATTACTAGAGGGGCTATTTAATAAACCCTCAACATTCCATCAGCAACTGATTTCAGCAAGTTTATGGATGTGGATTGACTGCATTGTTTGAATAGAATGTTGGCATATTGGCCGTTTCTTTGAAAAGTGAATGGAATTATTCCTCTACAATTGGATGGCTAGCTAGCTAACAGACCAACTCCCTAACCAAAATGGCAGATCTTTATCCAATCATAAGAAGGTTCATGTCCATTCTAGTATTCAAATTCTTAATTATATGTGCTGTGATTGGTAGATTCAGCTCTAATGAGATTACATAAACATATATTCCACTGTATTAGCCACATCAGTTAACATCATTTCACTGAACATTCTACATTACCGTGGAAATGATTGCGTCACAATACCAGGCAGCCATTGCGAGTGTACCCATGAGTTTAACAGTCAAATTGCCAGGGTGAGCGGTTCCAAGCCCATTTTATTTATAGTTTGCTACAACACCTTGCTTGTTTCAGCAAGGTGTAATAACATTTTATCATGTTGTCAAGAGTCCAAGAGTTATCGCAGAAACAGGGCACGTTTGATCACTTTTGTCAAGTCGTTGACCATTTTTGGTCACAGCCTTCCAAAGTGTGTTGCATTATGGTGATAAAATCTGTCTGACTTGATATGACAACTGCATGAACTTGACAAAAACCATGTGGTCAAAGATCATGAAGTTTTGACTGCAGTCAACTTCAAGTTTCTGCATTTGCTCTTCATCAACTTCATCCTGTAGCCATTGCCTGAATTGTAGGAGGCTCTATTGTCAACCAATCATTATGGTGTTTTTGTTTGACCCACGGGAAGTGACCAAAGACATGACTGAAACAGGAGCACACTTTGCCGTGATTCACATACTGTATATGTAAATTCATTTAAAAAAAATAAAGGTCCTCTCACTGTCAACTGTGCTTATTTTCAGCAAACTTAAGATGTGTACATATTTGTATAAACATAACAAGATTCAACAACTGAGACATAAACTGAACAAGTTCCACAGACATGTGACTAACAGAAATGGAATAATGTGTCCCTGAACAAAGGGGGGGTCAAAATCAAAAGTAAGTCAGCATCTGGTGTGGCCACCAGCTGCATTAAGTACTGCAGTGCATCTTCTCCTCATAGAGTGCACCAGATTTGCCAGTTCTTGCTGTGAGCTGTTACCCCACTCTTCCACCAAGGCACCTGCAAGTTCCCGGACATTTCTGGGGGGAATGTCCCTAGCCCTCACCCTCTGATTCAACAGGTCCCAGACTTGCTCAATGGGATTGAGATCCGGGCTCTTCGCTGGCCATGGCAGAACACACCCTCCTCCCTCATGTAGTACCCTTCCTGCAGGCTCATCCTGACATGACCCTCCAGCATGACAATGCCACCAGCCATACTGTTCGTTCTGTGAGTGATTTCCTGCAAAACAGGAATGTCAGTCACCCCTGTAATGCACAGCGTTGAGATTGCCTGCAATGACAACAAGCTCAGTCTGATGATGCTGTCACACACCGCCCCAGACCATGACGGACCCTCCACCTCCAAATCGGTCTCGCTCCAGTGTACAGGCCTCGGTGTAACGCTCATTCCTTCGATGATAAATGTGATTCCGACCATCACCCCTGGTGAGACAAAATCGCGACTCGTCAGTGAAGAGCACTTTTAGCCAGTCCTGTCTGGTCCAGCGACAGTGGGTTTGTGACCATAGGCGACGTTGTTGCCGGTGATGTCTGGTGAGGACCTGCCTTACAACAGGCCTACAAGCCCTCAGTCCAGCCTCTCTCAGCGTATTGCAGACAGTCTGAGCACTGATGGAGGGATTGTGTGTTCCTGGTGTAACTCGGGCAGTTGATGTTGCCATCCTGTACCTGTCCCACAGATGTTTGGATGTACCAATCCTGTGCAGGTGTTGTTACACGTGGTCTGCCACTGTGAGGACGATCAGCTGTCCGTCCTGTCCCCCTGTAGCGCTGTTTTAGGCGTCTCACAGTACGGACATTGCAATTTATTGCCCTGGCCACATCTGCAGTCCTCATGCCTCCTTGCAGCATGCCTAAGGCACGTTCACGCAGTTGAGCATCTTTCTTTTGGTATTTTCAGAGTCAGTAGAAAGGCCTCTTTAGTGTCCTACGTTTTCATAACTGTGACCCTAATTGCCTACCGTCTGTAAGCTGTTAGTGTCTTAACGACCGTTCCACAGGTGCATGTTCATTAGTTGTTTATGGTTCATTGAACAAGCATGGGAAGCAGTGTTTAAACCCTTTACAATGAAGATACGTGAAGTTATTTGGATTTTTACGAAGGATCTTTGAAAGACAGGGTCCTAAAAAAGGGATGTTTATTTTTTTGCTGAGTTTATATATAATGTGATATTTGATTCTCTCTCACCAATTGATAGTCCAATGTACACGCACATACAGTGGCCTGCGAAAGTATTCACCTCCCTTGGCATTTTTCTTATTTTGTTGACTTACAACCTGGAATTAAAATAGATTTTTGGGGGATTTGTGTCATTTGATTTACACAACATGCTTACCACTTTGAAGATGCAAAATACTTTTTATTGTGAACAAACAAGAAATAAAAAATAAAAAAACAGAAAACTTGAGAGTGCATAACTATTCACCCCCCCAAAGTCAATACTTTGTAGAGCCACCTTTTGCAGCTGGGGTATGTCTCTATAAGCTTGGCACATCTAGCCACTGGGATGTTTGCCCATTCTTCCAAGCAAAACTGCTCCAGCTCCTTCAAGCTGGATGGGTTCCACTGGTGTACAGCAATATTTAAGTCATACCACAAAATCTCAATTGGATTGAGGTCTGCGCGTTGACTAGGCCATTCCAAGACATTTAAATGTTTCCCCTTAAACCACTTGAGTGTTGCTTTAGCAGTATGTTTAGGGTCATTGTCCTGCTGGAAGGTGAACCTCTGTCCCAGTCTCAAATCTCTGGAAGACTGAAACAGGTTTCCCTCAAGAATTTACCTGTATTTAGAACCAGCCATCATCCATCTGATCAGTTTCCCAGTCCCTGCTGATGCTGCCACCACCATGCTTTACTGTGGGGATGGGGTTATCAGGGTGATGAGAGGTGTTGGATTTGAGGCAGACATAGCATTTTCCTGGATGGCCAAAAAGCTACATTGTTGTCTCATCTGACCAGAGTACCTTCTTCCATATGTTTGGGAAGTCTCCCACATGCCTTTTGGCGAACACCAAAAAGCAATGGCTTTTTTTCTGGCCACTCTTCCGTAAAGCCCAGCTCTGTGTAGTGTAGGGCTTAAAGTGGTCCTATGGACAGATACTCCAATCTCTGCTGTGGAGCTTTGCAGCTCCTTCGAGGTTATCTTTGGTCTCTTTGTTGCCTCTCTGATTAATGCCCTCCTTGCCTGGTCCATGAGTTTTGGTGGGCGGCCCTCTCTTGGCAGGTTTGTTGTGGTGCCATATTCTTTCAATTTTTTAATAACGGATTTAATGGTGCTCTGTGGGATGTTCAAAGTTTCTGATATTTTTATAACCCAACCCTGATCTGTACTTCTCCACAACTTTGTCCCTGACCTGTTTGGAGAGCTCCTTAGTCTTCATGGTGCCGTTTGCTTGGTGGTGCCCCTTGCTTACTGGAGTTGCAGACAATGGGGCCTTTCAGAACAGGTGTATATATTCTTAGATCATGTGACACTTACATTGCACACAGGTGGAATTTATTTAACTAATTATGTGACTTCTGAAGGTAATTGGTTGCACCAGATCTTATTTAGGGGCTTCATAGCAAAGGGGGTGAATACATATATACACACCACTTTTCCGTTTTAAATATTTGGGAATTCTTTGAAACAAGTCATTTTTTAAATTTCACTTCACCAATTTGGACTATTTTGTGTATGTCCTTTAAATGAAATCCAAATAAAAATATATTTAAATTACAGGTTGTAATGCAACAAAATAGGAAAAACACCAAGGGGGAGGAATACTTTTGCAAGGCACTGTATATTTAGCCTTACCACTTTAGCCTTACCACTCAAACGCGCCAAATATATGTGGTGCTGCTCATGGCAACGTCATCTCGATGAGTCTACCTTTAAATTATAAAGTCAATCCCAACGTGACTCGCCAGATTCCGAAAATTCAGAAAACCCCATAAAAAAAGCTTAAAAACCCCATTCTATCACCTCCCCTCCAAAATGACTAAAACTGAACATAATTCTTGATGGTTTTTATTATTGTAGTTAGTTTTGGAGTCAAAGATAACAGTTTCAGTATAGCCGGATGTGGAGATCCTGGGCTGGAGTGATAATACGTGGTCTGTGGTTGTGAGGCTCGTAGGACGTACTGCCAAATTCTCTAAAACAACACTGAGGCGGCTGATGATTTACTATAATAACCTTGGTGTGTGCCTGTGTGTCTGTGTGTTTGTCTGTCTGTCTGTATGCCTGTGTGTGTGTGTGTGTATGTGTGTGTATGTGTGTGTGTATGTGTGTGTGTGTAATATCCACTGGACCTACATCAGACTGGTGGTGGGCCATGAGCACAGCAAAGTTGGTGAGGTGGGAACAGGAGCAGGTGGTGTGTGTGTGTGTGTGTGTGTGTGTGTGTGTGTGTGTGTGTGTGTGTGTGTGTGTGTGTGTGTGTGTGTGTGTGTGTGTGTGTGTGTGTGTATGTGTGTGTGTGTGTGTGTGTGTGTGTAATATCCACTGGACCTACATCAGGCTGGTGGTGGGCCATGAGCACAGCAAAGTTGGTGAGGTGGGAACAGGAGCAGGTGGTGTGTGTGCTGTTGGTGTCCAGCAGTCTACAGCCCTGAGACGACCACTGGCCTGTCATCGACCGCTCAGAGTAATTCCAGAACGAACAGTTGGGACTGTAGTGGTTCTCCAACTGGAGGGGGAGAGTGAGAGAGAGAGAGAGAGAGAGAGAGGGGGGGGGGGGGGGTAATTTCAAATGAAAATGAATTCACTTTATTGATACCCAAGGTAAATGGTTCTGTCACAGGCTTTATAACAACACACAAACATAAATAACGAACATAAAGTGCTGCAATCCATTTAAACATGTTTCTATACAGTACAAGCAGATGACAGGGAAAGAAAATACAGCCTATTTAAACAGTTGGCAAATATGTGAGAGAGAGAGAGAAAGGGTGAGAGGTGAAATATATTGTAATGCATGTGTACAGTAACAGAATAGTGTGTACAGTGTGGGGGACGTAGGGTTTGATGCTCTGTATACAGTATGTGTATGGGCTTGTTAGTCTACTACAGTACAGTATGTGTATGGGCTTGTTAGTCTACTACAGTACAGTATGTGTATGGGCTTGTTTGTCTACTACAGTACAGTATGTGTATGGGCTTGTTAGTCTACTACAGTACAGTATGTGTATGGGCTTGTTAGTCTACTACAGTACAGTATGTGTATGGGCTTGTTAGTCTACTACAGTACAGTATGTGTATGGGCTTGTTAGTCTACTACAGTACAGTATGTGTATGGGCTTGTTTGTCTCCTACAGTACAGTATGTGTATGGGCTTGTTAGTCTACTACAGTACAGTATGTGTATGGGCTTGTTAGTCTACTACAGTACAGTATGTGTATGGGCTTGTTAGTCTACTACAGTACAGTATGTGTATGGGCTTGTTTGTCTACTACAGTACAGTATGTGTATGGGCTTGTTAGTCTACTACAGTACAGTATGTGTATGGGCTTGTTAGTCTACTACAGTACAGTATGTGTATGGGGTTGTTAGTCTACTACAGTACAGTATGTGTATGGGCTTGTTTGTCTCCTACAGTACAGTATGTGTATGGGCTTGTTAGTCTACTACAGTACAGTATGTGTATGGGCTTGTTAGTCTACTACAGTACAGTATGTGTATGGGCTTGTTAGTCTACTACAGTACAGTATGTGTATGGGCTTGTTAGTCTACTACAGTACAGTATGTGTATGGGCTTGTTAGTCTACTACAGTACAGTATGTGTATGGGCTTGTTAGTCTACTACAGTACAGTATGTGTATGGGCTTGTTAGTCTACTACAGTACAGTATGTGTATGGGCTTGTTAGTCTACTACAGTACAGTATGTGTATGGGCTTGTTTGTCTCCTACAGTACAGTATGTGTATGGGCTTGTTAGTCTACTACAGTACAGTATGTGTATGGGCTTGTTAGTCTACTACAGTACAGTATGTGTATGGGCTTGTTAGTCTACTACAGTACAGTATGTGTATGGGCTTGTTAGTCTACTACAGTACAGTATGTGTATGGGCTTGTTTGTCTCCTACAGTACAGTATGTGTATGGGCTTGTTAGTCTACTACAGTACAGTATGTGTATGGGCTTGTTAGTCTACTACAGTACAGTATGTGTATGGGCTTGTTAGTCTACTACAGTACAGTATGTGTATGGGCTTGTTAGTCTACTACAGTACAGTATGTGTATGGGCTTGTTAGTCTACTACAGTACAGTATGTGTATGGGCTTGTTAGTCTACTACAGTACAGTATGTGTATGGGCTTGTTAGTCTACTACAGTACAGTATGTGTATGGGCTTGTTAGTCTACTACAGTACAGTATGTGTATGGGCTTGTTAGTCTACTACAGTACAGTATGTGTATGGGCTTGTTTGTCTACTACAGTACAGTATGTGTATGGGCTTGTTAGTCTACTACAGTACAGTATGTGTATGGGCTTGTTTGTCTACTACAGTACAGTATGTGTATGGGCTTGTTTGTCTACTACAGTACAGTATGTGTATGGGCTTGTTAGTCTACTACAGTACAGTATGTGGTATAGTGTTTAAACTCCTGTATGTGTAAATTATGTCAATGTACATTTATGTTTATTTATTTATTATTATTTTAAAATGTATTTTACCTTAGTTTAACTAGGCGAGTCAGTTAAGAACAAATTCATACTTTTATTGATGGCCTTGGAACAGTGGGCAGAACGGCAGATTTTTAAATTGTCAGCTTGGGGAATCGATCTTGCAACCTTTCGGTTCATGCAAGTGTATGTGAGTGTAATTATTACGTGAGTGTAGTGTGTATATTGGAGTGTATTTTGTATAGGTGTGTATTGTGTATATGGGAGTGTATTATGTATGGGTGTGTGTATGGGAGTGAAGTGTGTATACTGGAGTGTATTGTGTATGGGTGTGTATTGTGTGTATGGGAGTGTATTGTGTGTATGGGAGTGTATTGCGTGTATGGGAGTGTATTGTGTGTATGGGAGTGTATTGTGTGTGGGTGTATATTGTGTGTATGGGAGTGTATTGTGTGTATGGGAGTGTATTGTGTGTATTGTGTATGAGTGTATATTGTGTGTATGGGTGTATATTGTGTGTATGGGAGTGTATTGTGTATGCGTGGATATTGTGTGTATGTGAGTGTATTGTGTGTATGGGAGTGTATTGTGCATGGGTGTATATTGTGTGTATGGGAGTGTATTGTGTATGGGAGTGTATTGTGTGTATGTGAGTGTATTGTGTATATTGTGTGTATGGGAGTGTATTGTGTATGGGTGTATATTGTGTGTATTGTGTGTATGGGAGTGTATTGTGTGTATGGGAGTGTATTGTGTGTATGGGAGTATATTGTGTGTATGGGAGAGTTTGTGGGTCACAGGTTGGAAGCACCTTAATTGAGGTGAATGTGCTCATGGTAATGTCTGAGGCGTAATGGGGCGGCAGGGTAGCCTAGTGGTTAGAGCGTAACCGGAAGGTTGGAAGTTCAAACCCCCGAGCTGACAAGGTACAAATCTGTTGTTCTGCCCCTGAACAGGCTGTTCCTAGGCCGTCATTGAAAATAAGAATTTGTTCTGAACTGACTTGCGTAGTTAAATAAAGGTAAAAATTAGTGGAATGGCATCAAACACATGGTTTGATGCCATTCCATTTGCTCTGTTCCAGCCATTATTATGAGCCGTTCTGTAAGTATGTAAGTATGTAAGTATGACATTAAATGTATCTGTAAGTGTTTACCTGTAAGTGTTTGAGTGTGAACACCACCGGCTCAGTGAGGAACACTCTGCTGGACTCTTTATTGATGGAGGCGGCGATGACGTGGGAGTTGACCGCCAATCCCCGCTCCCCCGGTGCCGCCTCCAGCTCCATCTTCACCGTGGCGTTCTCCGTAGACAGGAAGGAGCCCAAGTTCTTATAAAGAACAAACACTACCTTGACTTGGCCTGGAGGGGGAGAGAGAGATGAGAGACAGGGAGAGAGAGAGATGAGAGACAGGGAGAGAGAGAGATGAGAGACAGGGAGAGAGAGAGATGAGAGACAGGGAGAGAGAGAGATGAGAGACAGGGAGAGAGAGAGATGAGAGACAGGGAGAGAGAGATGAGAGACAGGGAGAGAGAGATGAGAGACAGGGAGAGACGGGGAGAGACGGGTAGAGACGGGTAGAGAGCAAAAGGGTCAGAGAGAGAGACGGGGAGCGAGAGATAGAGGAAGAGAGAGAGATAGAGAGGGGAAATGAGAGAGGGAAAGGAAAAAGAAACCCGAAATAGTGTGTGAAGGGAGCATAATAAGGAGAGAGAGTCAGACAGAGAGAGACAAAAGAAAGAGGTAAAGGAGAGGGAAGGGGGGAAGGAGAGGGAGTCAGAGAGAGAGATAGAACATAAAGAGGGGAAGGGGGGAAGGAGAGGGAGTCAGAGAGAGAGATAGAACATAAAGAGGGGAAGGATAGAGAGTCAGAGAGAGAGATAGAACATAAAGAGGGGAAGGGGGGAAGGAGAGAGAGTCAGACAGAGAGATAGAACATAAAGAGGGGAAGGGGGGAAGGAGAGGGAGTCAGAGAGAGAGATAGAACATAAAGAGGGGAAGGAGAGAGAGTCAGAGAGAGATAGAACATAAAGAGGGGAAGGGGGGAAGGAGAGAGAGTAAGAGAGAGAGATAGAACATAAAGAGGGGAAGGGGGAAGGAGAGAGAGTAAGAGAGATAGAACATAAAGATGGGAAGGGGGGAAGGAGAGGGAGTCAGAGAGAGAGAGATAGAACATAAAGAGGGGAAGGAGAGAGAGTAAGAGAGAGAGATAGAACATAAAGAGGGGAAGGAGAGAGAGTCAGAGAGAGAGATAGAACATAAAGAGGGGAAGGGGGGAAGGAGAGAGAGTCAGAGAGATAGAACATAAAGATGGGAAGGGGGGAAGGAGAGGGAGTCAGAGAGAGAGAGATAGAACATAAAGAGGGGAAGGAGAGAGAGTCAGAGAGAGAGATAGAACATAAAGAGGGGAAGGGGGGAAGGAGAGAGAGTAAGAGAGAGAGATAGAACATAAAGAGGGGAAGGAGAGAGAGTCAGACAGAGAGATAGAACATAAAGAGGGGAAGGGGGGAAGGAGAGGGAGACAGAGAGAGAGATAGAACATAAAGAGGGGAAGGAGGGAAGGAGAGGGAGTCAGAGAGAGAGAGATAGAGAGGGGAAATGAGAGAGGGAAAGGAAAAAGAAACCCGAAATAGTGTGTGAAGGGAGCATAATAAGGAGAGAGAGTCAGACAGAGAGATACAAAAGAAAGAGGTAAAGGAGAGGGAAGGGGGGAAGGAGAGGGAGTCAGAGAGAGAGATAGAACATAAAGAGGGGAAGGGGGAAAGGAGAGAGAGTCAGACAGAGAGATAGAACATAAAGAGGGGAAGGGGGGAAGGAGAGGGAGTCAGAGAGAGAGATAGAACATAAAGAGGGGAAGGAGAGAGAGTCAGAGAGAGAGATAGAACATAAAGAGGGGAAGGGGGGAAGGAGAGAGAGTAAGAGAGAGAGATAGAACATAAAGAGGGGAAGGGGGGAAGGAGAGAGAGTAAGAGAGAGAGATAGAACATAAAGAGGGGAAGGAGAGAGAGTAAGAGAGAGAGATAGAACATAAAGAGGGGAAGGAGAGAGAGTAAGAGAGAGAGATAGAACATAAAGAGGGGAAGGGGGGAAGGAGAGGGAGTCAGAGAGAGAGAGATAGAACATAAAGAGGGGAAGGAGAGAGAGTCAGAGAGAGAGATAGAACATAAAGAGGGGAAGGGGGGAAGGAGAGAGAGTAAGAGAGAGAGATAGAACATAAAGAGGGGAAGGAGAGAGAGTAAGAGAGAGAGATAGAACATAAAGAGGGGAAGGAGAGAGAGTAAGAGAGAGATAGAACATAAAGAGGGGAAGGAGAGAGAGTCAGAGAGAGAGATAGAACATAAAGAGGGGAAGGGGGAAGGAGAGAGAGTAAGAGAGAGAGATAGAACATAAAGAGGGGAAGGGGGGAAGGAGAGGGAGTAAGAGAAAGAGATAGAACATAAAGAGGGGAAGGAGAGAGAGTCAGAGAGCGAGATAGAACATAAAGAGGGGAAGGGGGGAAGGAGAGAGAGTAAGAGAGAGAGATAGAACATAAAGAGGGGAAGGGGGAAGAAGAGATAGTCAGAGAGAGAGATAGAACATAAAGAGGGGAAGGGGGAAGGAGAGGGAGTCAGAGAGAGAGATAGAACATAAAGAGGGGAAGGGGAAGGAGAGGGAGTAAGAGAGAGAGATAGAACATAAAGAGGGGAAGGGGGGAAGGAGAGTAAGAGAGAGAGATAGAACATAAAGAGGGGAAGGGGAAAGTAGAGGGAGTAAGAGAGAGATAGAACATAAAGAGGGGAAGGGGGGAAGGAGAGAAAGTAAGAGAGAGAGATAGAACATAAAGAGGGGAAGGGGGGAAGGAGAGAGAGTAAGAGAGAGAGATAGAACATAAAGAGGGGAAGGAGAGAGAGTCAGAAAGAGAGATAGAACATAAAGAGGGGAAGGGGGGAAGGAGAGGGAGTAAGAGAGAGAGATAGAACATAAAGAGGGGAAGGGGGGAAGGAGAGGGAGTAAGAGACAGAGATAGAACATAAAGAGGGGAAGGAGAGAGAGTCAGAAAGAGAGATAGAACATAAAGAGGGGAAGGAGAGGGAGTAAGAGAGAGAGATAGAACATAAAGAGGGGAAGGGGGAAGGAGAGGGAGTAAGAGAGAGAGATAGAACATAAAGAGGGGAAGGGGGGAAGGAGAGAGAGTAAGAGAAAGAGATAGAACATAAAGAGGGGAAGGAGAGAGAGTCAGAAAGAGAGATAGAACATAAAGAGGGGAAGGGGGGAAGGAGAGGGAGTAAGAGAGAGAGATAGAACATAAAGAGGGGAAGGGGGAAGGAGAGGGAGTCAGAGAGAGATAGAACATAAAGAGGGGAAGGGGGGAAGGAGAGAGAGTCAGACAGAGAGATAGAACATAAAGAGGGGAAGGGGGGAAGGAGAGAGAGTCAGAGAGAGAGATGGAACATAAAGAGGGGAAGGGGGGAAGGAGAGAGAGTCAGACAGAGAGATAGAACATAAAGAGGGGAAGGGGGGAAGGAGAGAGAGTCAGACAGAGAGATAGAACATAAAGAAGGGAAGGGGGGAAGGAGAGGGAGTAAGAGAGAGAGAGAGATAGAACATAAAGAGGGGAAGGGGGGAAGGAGAGAGAGTCAGACAGAGAGATAGAACATAAAGAGGGGAAGGGGGGAAGGAGAGAGAGTCAGACAGAGAGATAGAACATAAAGAGGGGAAGGGGGGAAGGAGAGAGAGTAAGAGAGAGAGATAGAACATAAAGAGGGGAAGGAGAGGGAAGGGGGCAAGGAGAGAGAGAGAGACAAGATAATGAGGAAAAGGAGGAATAGTAAAAAGAGAAGACAAATAGCGAGAGAGGACAGGGGGAATGATAAGGGGGAAAGGAGGAAGGGGAGAGAGGCAGAGTGACAGAGGGAGAGAGAGAGAGAGTTAGTGAAGGTTAGAATGATGGTAAGAACCGTTTCATTTTGACTGGTGGGAAAGAGGGGAGATTTAATGTGGAGGGCAATGGAACATTCATCCCTCAAGCATTCACAGATCTCCTATTATTCCATATGAATTTTTCATGTGCGTTTGTTTCAATCATTCTAATCTGGATCCCACTGCAGAGCCCAGAGCGCTGACAGAAAACAGAGAAGGGGGAGAGGGATGGATGGGTGAAGGACTGGAGGGAGGGAGAGGGGGAAGAGGAGGGGAGAGGGGGAGGAGGAGAGGGGCTTGAAACGGGAGAAGAGATTGAGAGAGGGGTATAAGATGGTGGAGAGACGGAGCAAGGGAGAAAGAGAGAGAGAGCGAGAGCTGAGATTGCTCTGTCAGGCTATGGGTGATAGTAATCTACACGCCTCTCCAGCTATTCTATTAGGAGTGCTGCTAGGAAACCATCAAGGAAGAAATGGTCTCAGTGCTTTTATTAATCTGATTGGCCTGTTATTATGAAACAATAACTTGGTCAACTGCATGCAGATTACTTTGGACTCGCATGAAAATGCAAATGTAAACATTGACTGAGAGATCCCTGAGCCCATAACTCAGGTCATGAAGTGAACGGGAGATCCAGAGCCCATAACTCAGGTCATGAAGTGAACGGGAGATCCAGAGCCCATATCTCAGGTCATGAAGTGAACGGGAGATCCAGAGCCCATATCTCAGGTCATGAAGTGAACGGGAGATCCAGAGCCAATATCTCAGGTCATGAAGTGAACGGGAGATCCAGAGCCCATATCTCAGGTCATGAAGTGAACGGGAGATCCAGAGCCCATATCTCAGGTCATGAAGTGAACGGGAGAACCAGAGCCCATATCTCAGGTCATGAAGTGAACGGGAGATCCAGAGCCCATATCTCAGGTCATGAAGTGAACGGGAGATCCAGAGCCCATATCTCAGGTCATGAAGTGAACGGGAGATCCAGAGCCCATATCTCAGGTCATGAAGTGAACGGGAGAACCAGAGCCCATATCTCAGGTCATGAAGTGAACGGGAGCGCTGTAGGGTTTGACTGTGATGTGATGACCGTGATAAGGTTACTGACCATTGCGGCTGTACTGTTTGATGGTGGAGGCGGAGAGCTGGATGGTGCTGTCGCTCACGTAGTTCTGAGGAAAGGACAGGTCCTGAAGGTCCATCTCTGTGTTCAACACGTGCACCTCCAGATCTAAGATACACATACAGGCGTGTGGGAACAAAAGGTTAGAGTTGTTCTGCTTTTCCAGGATATTGAGCATGCCCTGCTCTACACCTATCCTCCTACTGGAATTACTATTGCTACTAATTACAATTACTAATCACACACATGCATGCACCCCACTGCTTCCATTTCCCCCTATTTCTTACCGATATTGGGGGCCCGGTCGGTGAAGCGGTTGCCGTACATGTTGTTGGCCAACAGGAAGGCTCCTTTCTCCAGCACGTCCAATAGCATGGTGGCGGTGTGGGCCTGCTCCGTAGTGTTCATGTCCTGCCACGACTCCAGAGCCTCTGTACGCAGCAGGTTGTCCACTGTCTGCACTACCGCCTGGCAACCGAGAGGGGGCGCTAAGGTTCACACTGCTGTATTACACTGCATTACATTACACATGCTACTGCTGTACATTACATTACACATGCTACTGATGTACATTACATTACACATGCTACTGATGTACATTACATTACACATGCTACTGCTGTACATTACATTACACATGCTACTGCTGTACATTACATTACACATGCTACTGCTGTACATTACATTACACATGCTACTGATGTACATTACATTACACATGCTACTGCTGTACATTACATTACACATGCTACTGCTGTACATTACATTACACATGCTACTGATGTACATTACATTACACATGCTACTGATGTACATTACATTACACATGCTACTGCTGTGCATTACATTACACATGCTACTGATGTACATTACATTACACATGCTACTGCTGTACATTACATTACACATGCTACTGCTGTACATTACATTACACATGCTACTGATGTGCATTACATTACACATGCTACTGATGTGCATTACATTACACATGCTACTGATGTACATTACATTACACATGCTACTGATGTACATTACATTACACATGCTACTGATGTACATTACATTACACATGCTACTGCTGTACATTACATTACACATGCTACTGATGTGCATTACATTACACATGCTACTGCTGTACATTACATTACACATGCTACTGATGTACATTACATTACACATGCTACTGATGTGCATTACATTACACATGCTACTGATGTACATTACATTACACATGCTACTGATGTACATTACATTACACATGCTACTGATGTACATTACATTACACATGCTACTGATGTGCATTACATTACACATGCTACTGATGTACATTACATTACACATGCTACTGATGTACATTACATTACACATGCTACTGATGTACATTACATTACACATGCTACTGATGTACATTACATTACACATGCTACTGCTGTACATTACATTACACATGCTACTGATGTACATTACATTACACATGCTACTGATGTGCATTACATTACACATGCTACTGCTGTACATTACATTACACATGCTACTGATGTACATGACCTTTTCTGCTGCTCTACTCTTATAGTAGACGTTTGACCTGTTATCCAATTTATAACAGAGGCCTGTATGTTTGATTCATCTTGTGATTCTCTTATACTATACAGGCCTGTATGTTTGATTCACCATGTGATTCTCTTATACTATACAGGCCTGTATGTTTGATTCACCATGTGATTCTCTTATACTATACAGGCCTGTATGTTTGATTCACCATGTGATTTTCTTATACTATACAGGCCTGTATGTTTGATTCACCATGTGATTCTCTTATACTATACAGGCCTGTATGTTTGATTCACCATGTGATTCTCTTATACTATACAGGCCTGTCTGTTTGATTCACCATGTGATTCTCTTATACTATACAGGCCTGTATGTTTGATTCACCATGTGATTCTCTTATACTATACAGGCCTGTATGTTTGATTCACCATGTGATTCTCTTATACTATACAGGCCTATATGTTTGATTCATCTTGTGATTCTCTTGGACTATACAGCCCTGTATGTTTGATTCATCTTGAGATTCTCTTGGACTATATAGACCTGTATGTTTAATTCATTGTGTGATTCTCTTGTACTATTCAGGCCTGTATGTTTGATTCATTGATTCCCCTTACCATACATCACCATACATTTCCCCTTCCCCGTACCATACATCACCATACATTTCCCCTTCCCCGTACCATACATCACCATACATTTCCCCTTCCCCGTACCATACATCACCATACATTTCCCCTTCCCCTTACCATACATCACCATACATTTCCCCTTCCCCGTACCATACATCATCATACATTTCCCCTTCCCCTTACCATACATCACCATACATTTCCCCTTCCCCTTACCATACATCATCATACATTTCCCCTTCCCTTTACCATACATCACCATACATTTCCCCTTCCCCGTACCATACATCACCATACATTTCCCCTTCCCCTTACCATACATCACCATACATTTCCCCTTCCCCGTACCATACATCACCATACATTTCCCCTTCCCCGTACCATACATCACCATACATTTCCCCTTCCCCTTACCATACATGTCCCCTTCCCCTTACAATACATTTCCCCTTCCCCTTCCCCTTACCATACATTTCCCCTTCCCCTTACCATACATTTCCCCTTACCATACATCACCATACATTTCCCCTTCCCCTTACCATACATTTCCCCTTACATCACCATACATTTCCCCTTCCCCTTACCATACATTTCCCCTTCCCCATATCATACATCACCATACATTTCCCCTTCCTCGTACCATACATCACCATACATTTCCCCTTCCCCATACATCACCACACATTTCCCCTTCCCCTTACCATACATTTCCCCTTACACTAAACCTATTAAAACCGTTCTAATTATGTATATTTACCATATACTGTATTACATGTGTGTTGCTTCATAAGTTACAGTACAACCAATGCTAAACAAGGGTGCTCTAGTGACACACTACAACACAGCAGACTTTGAATAGATCGTACACCCCTGCAGATTTCTAACAGACAGGTTAAGGAACACATATGCTGCAGGATGACAGAAATCATTCATATGTAGAGATACATCCTACATGCTATGATATCACACACAGGATCATTTCATACTATCAAATGACCCCTTACACATAGCCAGAGATATCATACTGTACTGAACAGTACACAGCCAAGGCTCATATAGCAACGTATATCACTATAGTAACATTACAGTGAAACCTAGCTGAGTTATGTCACTGAAACATTATTACTGCTTCTATTACTCCGCCCACATTTCAGAGAGATACTATGAACATGAGGAAAAACTACAAAGAAAGCAGCAGCCTGAGGAAATATTACAGACACATTTCAGGCATCCAGAGAGATATCAGCCATACAGCACACACACACACACACACACACACACACACACACACACACACACACACACACACACACACACACACACACACACACACACACACACACACAGACACAGACACACATCAGCCATACAGCACACACACACACACACACACACACACACACACACACACACACACACACACACACACACACACACACACACACACAGACACAGACACACATCAGCCATACAGCACACACACTCACGCTTGCAGCATGCAGACACATGCACACGTACACACACAGCATGCTTACACACACACACACGCTCGCAGCATGCTGACACATGCACACGTACACACACACACACAGCATGCTTACACACACACACGCTCGCAGCATGCAGACAGATGCACACGTACACGTGCACACACAGCATGCTTACACACACACACGCTCGCAGCATGCAGACAGATGCACACGTACACGTGCACACACAGCATGCTTACACACACACACGCTCGCAGCATGCAGACAGATGCACACGTACACACACACACGCAGCATGCTTACACACACACACGCTCGCAGCATGCAGACAGATGCACACGTACACGTACACACACACACACGCATACGTACACACACACACACCGCTGCACCGCGCTCCACCTGCAACTAGAATGATGAAATCCTATACAGTACACACATACGTCTACTACAGGCTAGGGGTTATCTTTCCCACATTATTCTCAGTAGTCAGTACACTGGTAGGCTAGAAGATATTGTCAATTTAAAGTGTGGGGATTAAAGGGGAAGGTTACCTGGATGTAAGCCCGACAGGTCCTCTCTCTCTTCTGGAGCTGAGAGGAGGGAGGACAATAGTGTTACAGTACACTTCTATAGGGTACTGTAACACCAAAACAATGGCAAACTGCAAGTCTAGAGGGATGTTACACACTATGGGTCTGTTAGCGTGCATTTTTAAACACCCAGTTCAGTTTGTCTGTGAGTGTGTGTGAATGTGTCTATGTGTGAGTGTGCGTGTTTGTACAACTTTGTGTTTGTGTACATCTATCTGTGTGTGTGTGTGTGTGTGTGTGTGTGTGTGTGTGTGTGTGTGGTGTGTGTTTGCACGTGTGTGTCTTCTACCTTGTTGTAGTTGCGTGCGGCTGACTCCTTGTTGCCGGGCCGCAGGGCCTGAAGCTGGGCATCCAGTATGTCCAGCAGCTGTTCCATCAGACGCACTGACGAACTGACATCACCAGCGTGGATCCGCCCCCGTGTGTGGTTCACCAACTCCCCAGCTATGTTGGCAGCATTCTCACCACTCTTTATCTACACAGAGACACACATTTCCACCACTGGGTACTACACAGAGGAGTGTGTGTTGGGGGTTGCTGATGGTTGAGAGTGGTAAGTTGAGGGTGCGGAGTAGACTCACGTTTTTTTATAAAAATACACTTTAAATATACTCAATAAAATAGTTGTAACTCAATTATATTTAAATATAGTCAATAAAAATTGTTGTAATTCAATTATCTTTAAATATACTTTAAATAAACTCAATAAAAATAGTATTTCCATCATGGTGACATTAATGGCCTTCCATAGGGTGAATGACTAACTATAGATAGTGGAGGATGAAGAGTGGATGCATTTGAATATGGGTCTAGTTGAAATGAGTCATTCTAATGAGTGAAAACCTTGGTGATATGGTGGTGATGGGTTTTAATCAGGAGAGCCTTGGAGACATGCTAATGGCAGTGTGCATATGGACACAGACACCCAGGGCCAGAGGCAGGGCCAGAGGCCCCCAACAGAGGGACTAATAGAGGTGGAGGTCTTACCTTCTGGGCTACCTGGTTGACCCAGGGAGAGGTGCAGTTACTGAGGTCAGGGCCCCGAGGGTTCCACATGACCGGAGCCGCCAAGCACTGGAACGAGGCGATGCCTGGGAGGGCCAGGGAGGAAGGGAGAAAGGGATGGAGGGAGGAAGAGAGGGATGGAGAGATAATAAGCATTAGGTATTGGGCAATTATAGAGAAATGGATTTTAAAGAGAAAAGGAACAGGGCAAAGAGAACGACAGATAAAAAAAGAGTAAATGAAATGAACTTTAAATATGCAATACTTTGAGTGGTTCGGCGGAGGAGAGAAAAGAGAGGGAGGAGGGAGGAGGAAGTGTGTGAGAGAAAATGGGGCAGAAGTGGAAAGGTTAAATAATGGAGGGTAGGACAGAAAGAGAAAGAACGAGAAGGGAGGGGTAGGCTTTCAAATGAGTTGGCTATAAGAACATGGCTTTAAAGGAACACAAAGTCACACAAACGTGCGCTACACTCACACACACACACATACCGCTCCACTCACACACACACACACAAGACGGCGCCATCAGGCATCGTCTCTCATCTGCAAGAATAACACCTCAAGGGAGGGACCTCCCGCCACCCCTCGTTTTCAGCTAAGTTTTCTGTTTAGTTAGAAGAGTTCAGAGAGAGGACAACACACTGGGATCAACCAAGGAAGGGTCTTTCCACTGCCGCTACACAAACAGCTCCATACAGGGAACAACAGAAGCGAGGGGAGAAGAGAAGGAGAGAGGGAGAAGAGAGGGAGAGAGGGAAGAAGGGAGAAGAGAGAGGGAGAGAGGGGAGAAGAGAGAGAGAGAGGTGAGAAGAGAGAGAGAGAAGAAGGGAAAAGACAGAGACAACACAGCAGTGGAGGAATCAGAGCAGAAGTACCCTCCTTTTCCTACCCCCCTCCGCTCCCTGCTCTCCTCCATCTAGCACAGATTGGGTTTGAAATCTCTGCCAAGACATGGCAATTAAGCCAGCTGCTAATTTAGCGTTACTGTTGTTGTCAGAGATGCGAGAGAGAGAGAGAGAGAGAGAGAGAGAGAGAGAGGTAGAAAGAAAGAGCGAGAGAGAGAGAGAGAAAGAACACAGAAAAGCAAGAAGAGATGGAGGGGGGAGTGGTGGTAGAAGATATTCTATTCTTTTCTGGAACTCGAGAGGGATATTTGATGCTTGCATGTTTGGAGTTATAGAAGCTGGCATGAAGGGAGGTGTATCCTGTTTTGTTCAGTCTTTCATTTCATTATTCCACACTTTCACTTGGCTATCCCTGTTTCGCTGTGAGACGACTCTTTCATTTGGAGAGGAGAGAAGGACGGGCTTTCATGTAGAGGGAATCCTCTGGGACCCAGCCTGCTGCTGAGACTAACAGTGGGACAGGAGAGGAGAGGGGGAGACAACACACCCAGCCAGGGGAAAAACAAGAGCTGCAGCACAAACACACTGGAAAACACACACACACACACACACACACACACTGAAACAGAGACACACTGAAACAGAGACACACTGGAAAACACACACACACACAGACTGAAACAGAGACACACTGGGAAACACACACGTGTACGCACACACACAGAACTACACACAAATGAAGAAGAAAACACAAGCACATGTATGTATATTCACACGTGTACTTGAGCACCTACAAAAAACTAACAAAAACCACAGACACACATGCACGCACAACCACACACCGCAACTCAAATAAAAACACACCCATACATACAGGAAACACGGTAATAGTCAGTCCCCACCTAGTGATCCTTTAGGACAGGGGCGGTCCACAGTCTCTCCTCTCTGGGTGGAGGGCCACTGCACCCCTCTGGCCACTCTGGACTCACACACCTGGGGCTCCGGGCCCTGGACGGGTGGGCGGGGAGGCCGCCTGGTGACTGGTACGGTGGCTGTGATTGGCCGCAGGTCAGGGCCCTTGTTGATAGCGCCAATGGGGTGAGAGGTGGGGGCCAGGGGGCGGGTGGTAGCAGGGCTAGAACTGGAGGTGAAAGGTCGGGCTGGCGTGGTGCTGGTCACCTGAGTGGTCGTCAGAGGGCCTGAAGAGAGAGAGAGAGACGGGGGGGGGGATTTAGTTTAGTTTAAAACACATAATAAAGCACATGTATAAATAAAATCACTGAGGATGACAAAATAAAGTCAAAGATATAAATAGGGAAAGCGAAAGTGAGAGACAAAACAGGGAAATAAAAGAAAAGAGATAGAATGAAAGTGGTGAGAGGGGAATAGACCAAGACAAAACCAGAGCATGAATAAAAGAGAGAAAGGCATGTAAATGTTACATCTCTCAGAAGTTGAGTTCAAAAGTTCTCCGGATAATAATTACGGCAATAATTACAACTACTTTAATATATCTATATATTACTCTTTCAGTGTTCCTATCACTAACCTTGGAGAGGGGAGGGGGCGTGCACGGCAAGAAAGGAAGAAGAAAGGAGGATGTCAATTATTGATCAAAAGTATATGACAGAAGTCACTACCGACATTAACAACCAACTGTAATGCATCCATAGAAGTAACACATCCCAACTACAAAATCTCAACTGATCAAACACCCAGTCTCCTCTAACAACAATGGGACAAGACTGTCTGTCTGCCTCTGTCTTTGTCTCTCTCTCTCTCCCTCCCTCTCAGGGCCAAATACTAACTCCAGATAGGCCTGCATCGCTAAAATATTCACCCAAAACACAATGGATAATTAATCTGAAAAAGCAAGGTACGTACAAGAGGGCGAACAGGTGGTGATTTGCATTTATGCAAATATCCCACTACAACTGACATCAATGGACAAATTATACCAGAAATAAAGGTCCACTGTACACACACATCTCAGGACTCTGCGTTGACTCACCAGTGGTGGGGTCCGGTGGTCCGAACTCCAGCGGGTATCTCAGAACATTATAATTGTTCCAGATGTAGAGCTGGTTGTCTCTGGGGTTATAGTCCACAGAGGAGACGTACTGGTAGGGGTTAGGGAAGGGGATGTGGACGGGCTCCTCCCGGGCACGGTTCGTGTTGTAGGCGTAAAGGATCAGATCCCCGCCGGCCTCGCTGTCGTCGTCCTGATAGACACTGCGCACGGCGTAGAGCACGCCGCACGCCATGAAGGCGTTGGACGCCAGCCTCTTGTCGAAGCTGGTCTCCCAGGTGCCCTCGAAGCGCAGGGTGTACGGGTTCACCTGGGAGGAGGGGGGGGGGGGGGTGATGGTAACCATAAATATATCTCAAACTACAGAAGAAACTACAGAATATCACCCATTCTTAAACACTCAATCCTGGTGTTACGGTGATAAACACAAGAAAGTGTATTTATGAAATAAATAAATAAACCGTTAGATGAGCTTAGAAATGTCCTGTCAAACACCATCCCCCTGTTACACTCCACTTACACTCTTCAATTCCCTCCATCATCCTGTTACACTCCTCTCTTCTATTCCCTCCATCACCCTCTTATACTCCTCTCTCTTCTATTCCCTCCATCCCCCTGTTATACTCCTCTCTCTTCTATTCCCTCCATCCCCCTGTTATTCTCTTCTATTCCCTCCATCACCCTGTTATACTCCTCTCTCTTCTATTCCCTCCATCCCCCTGTTATTCTCTTCTATTCCCTCCATCACCCTGTTATACTCCTCTCTCTTCTATTCCCTCCATCACCCTGTTATACTCCTCTCTCTTCTATTCCCTCCATCACCCTGTTATACTCCTCTCTCTTCTATTCCCTCCATCCCCCTGTTATACTCCTCTCTCTTCTATTCCCTCCATCACCCTGTTATACTCCTCTCTCTTCTATTCCCTCCATCACCCTGTTACACTCCTCTTACACTCTTCTATTCCCTCCATCACCCTGTTATACTCCTCTCTTTTCTATTCCCTCCATCACCCGGTTACTCTCCTCTTACTCTCTTCTATTCTCTCCATCACCCTGTTATACTCCTCTCTCTTCTATTCCCTCCATCCTCCTCTCCTCCACCCACCTGGCTGACCACCAGTCGTCCGTTGTTGGACTCTGTGGCGTAGATGACCCACAGCCCGTTCTCGTCCACTGCCAGGTCGATATCGCTCTTCCCACCCCAGCGGTAGGGCGATGTGTCGTGGTAGTTGGCGTTGGCGATAATGGCCTCGCCGCTCTTGATGCGTGTGCGCAGGTCATACTTGACCATGTTGCGTGTGCGCTCCTTATTGTAGAACACGGCGCCATCGTATACCACGAAGCCTGTGCCATCAACACGGTTCGGCAACCTATAGGAGGGGAAGAAGTGGGTGGTCAGAATATGACAGGAGAATCAATAACCCATGAGCTTTTGGGCGATGACCTGCTCATAAGCACATGTCCAAAGAGACCAACAGTATGATCACATACATTAGAACAGTGGTTCTCATACTTCTCCATTCCATGGAGCACAAGAAAAAACATGTATTTCACTAAATTAATTGGACTTCACACTGACCCCTGAGGTGCCCCACCAGTGGTCTACAGATCACCACAGGACCCCATACTGCCATTCACCATCCATCTACAGCAGTATTCAAATAAATCAATGCAGAGGCAGAGGGATTATTTGATGTGAACTGGCGGGGGGGGGGGGGGGGGGCAGAGGCGGTGCTCACTTGTAGGTGGTGGTGGCGCGGTTCTGTCTGAAGTCCTCCCAGGAAGCGTACTCATACAGCATGTCGGTGCGGTAGGGAGTCCAAGGCATGACATAGAGCCGGTCACCTGACTGCAGGGGGTCCTTACACCACGCCCCCGACTGATGCTCTGCCTCCTGCAGCGAGCTGGCCGCCTGTACACGCAGCAGTGTGCCCGGACACACAAAGACTGGAGTAGAGTAGAAAGAGAGAGAGAGATGGGGAGAGAGCGGGTGAGAGAGCGAGAGGGAGGGAGGGCGGGAGGGAGTGAGGGAGGGAGAGCGAGCGAGAGAGAGAGATAGCGAGGGAGAGAGAGCGAGAGAGAGAGAGAAAGGGAGAAAGACAGAGAGAGAGAGAGCGATAGAGAGAGAAAGGGAGAGAGAGAGTGCGAGCAAGAAAGGGAGGGAGAAAGAGAGAGAGAAATGGAGAGTGTGAGAGATGGAGTGAAGGGACATAAAAGGAGCAATGTAAGATAAAGGAGTATATTAAGGAGATGATGAGTGGGAAACGGAAAGAGAGAGGAGATGAGGAAGAGGACAAAGAAAGGGGTAGAAGATGGGATGAGAGTATAGTGGGGAAAGAGACGCAGAGATGTTCAAGATAACACGTTTGAGATTTGAGGAGAGGGAGACAGAAAACAAAAGAAGAATGGGGGAGAGAAAGACAGAGAGAGAAGGACAGAGAGAGAGAGAGAGACAGACAGAGACAGAGACAGAGACAGACAGACAGACAGACAGACAGACAGACAGACAGACAGACAGACAGACAGACAGACAGACAGGACAGACAGACAGAGAGAAAGAGAAAGAGAGAGAGACAGGCAGAGAGAGTGAGAGAGAGAGAGACAGAGAGAGTGAGAGAGAGAGAGAGAGAGAGAGAGTGAGACAGAGAGAGTGAGAGACAGAGAAAGAAAGATAGAGAGACAGAGAGAGACAGACCGAGAGTGAGAGAGACAGAGAGAGAGAGAGAGTGAGAGAGACAGAGTGAGAGACAGAGTGAGAGAGAAACAGAGACAGAGACAGAGAGAGTGAGAGTGAGGGGAATGAGGTGAGATACATTATCAGATCAAAAATGAAGGAATACAAAAAGCTAATTTGCTAAATATCAGGATTGAGGCCTAAGAGCTGCCTGTAGTGTTCTGATAAATGGTAGATTCCTAGCTGCTGCTGCCCAGATAGTATTTCATCTGATTCATCTTGGCCTACTTAACGTTTTATTGTGCATGTATATTGTAAGAAGCTCAGTATTCCTGCTCTGTGGTAGGAAATAACGGTATGAGTTTTAGAGTGTTGTATCAGTACAGGTGGTTGGATCTCAGTCAAGAGTAATGCCATGAAGTCTGGGGTAGAAAATAAGAGTCTGGCCAGGGTCCCCTTCTTCTGTTGTTGCAATCCATACTTCACACACACACACACACACACACACACACACACACACACACACACACACACACACACACACACACACACACACACACACACACACACACACACACACACACACACACACAGCCTCCTACCCTCCTTCCTGTCTCATAGCTCTCTCCTGGAGGTCACCCACTGGGGACTGCTGTAAATTGGCTGGCTGACGCACTTTCTCTCTCAGCCAGATAGTGTCTGACCTGGGACCAGAGGACTGTCAGGTGGGGCGGGAGGGGAACCGGGCGGAGGAGGGCGGAGGAGGAGAGGTATCTATGGAAAAAAGCTGCTGGCATCAACAGCACGGTCACACAGTGACATCACAGGAGACTCTGTGAGGACGTGAGAGCAACGGAGACACTACAGGGACACTACAGAGATACTACAGGGACACTACATAGATACTACAGAGATACTACATAGATACTACAGGGACACTACAGGGACACTACAGAGATACTACAGGGACACTACAGGGACACTACAGAGATACTACAGGGACACTACAGAGATACTACAGGGACACTACAGAGATACTACAGGGACACTACAGAGATACTACAGGGACACTACAGAGATACTACAGGGACACTACAGAGATACTACAGGGACACTACAGAGATACTACAGGGACACTACAGAGATACTACAGGGACACTACAGAGATACTACAGGGACACTACAGAGATACTACAGGGACACTACATAGATACTACAGGGACACTACAGAGATACTACAGGGACACTACAGAGATACTACAGGGACACTACAGAGATACTACAGGGACACTACAGAGATACTACAGGGACACTACAGAGATACTACAGGGACACTACAGAGATACTACAGGGACACTACAGAGATACTACAGGGACACTACAGAGATACTACAGGGACACTACAGAGATACTACAGGGACACTACATAGATACTACAGGGACACTACAGAGATACTACAGGGACACTACAGAGATACTACAGGGACACTACAGAGATACTACAGGGACACTACAGAGATACTACAGGGACACTACAGAGATACTACAGGGACACTACAGAGATACTACAGGGACACTACAGAGATACTACAGGGACAGTACAGGGACACTACAGGTACAGTATAGGGACAGTACAGGTACAAAATGAAAGAGCTGAACAGAGGACTCCCCTCTTCTCTGGATACTCAGTTATGTATGTGTCCTGGCCCCAGCAGCCCAGCCAGTCAGTGTGTTGAGAACAGAGGACTCCTTGTCTTCTCTGGATACTCAGTTATGTATGTGTCCTGGCCCCAGCAGCCCAGCCAGTCAGTGTGTTGAGAACAGAGGACTCCCTGTCTTCTCTGGATACTCAGTTATGTATGTGTCCTGGCCCCAGCAGCCCAGCCAGTCAGTGTGTTGAGAACAGAGGACTCCCTGTCTTCTCTGGATACTCAGTTATGTATGTGTCCTGGCCCCAGCAGCCAGCCAGTCAGTGTGTTGAGAACAGAGGACAGGGAACTCACACTGGTCACGTTATGACTGAACGGAGCCGTAGTCTAACTGGTCCCTACAGGGGCGTTTAGACACAGTCAACACACACACACACATGCACATACACAAACGTTGCTGCCAGATTTACTAGGATGGAACTAAGCCTAGGATGCTACATCCTTGGACATGCTGCATACCATAGGAGATGGCAGCATTCCTGAGAAAGGACCGTCTAGGGAAAATGTATCTTATTCCTTTACGTGCCTCTCTTTTTATGGTTTGAGAAAATGTTTGCTGGTCACAATAGTAGTATCAATATATTATACCTCTCTCTCTCCCCACGGGGCACACACTGGTTGAATCAACGTTGTTTCCAGGTCATATCAATGCAATTACATTGAACCAATGTAGAATAGATGCTGAATTGGCGTCTCTGCCCAGTGGGAAGTTTTAGTCTCTCAGAAGTGTGTGGCTGTGTGCCGTGCCTCAGTGATGATACTGTTGTTGTGTCTGAGGGGACTCAGCAGGGATGAATATCTTACGTCAAAACATGACTCAAATCAAGCCTGGGCGTAAACAAACACACATTGAATAGAGGGGCTTCACAAAGGGACTGTCATGCTCCATTGTTAAAACAAGCAGCCGAGGAGCTACAGTGGTTGATCTAAGAATGGTTTCCAGCAGCAGGGGTGTTCTAGCATGCTGGGGAGCCCCATAGTTATTAGAGTTATTAACGTAGGCAGTGGCACCCCCGTAGAGTTGAAATTATCTACATTGGTACAGCCCACTGGTTTTGGGGAACCCTCAAGGGTCAATGTGTAATTTGAATGTAGTCCTCATTTACAGTGACTTTGTCAGGTATTCTTCCTTCACCTCTATTTCATAACACTTCCAGCAATCCTATATAATGTACAAGAAAAGTAGCTCAGGGATAAATGGCTGAATTCTATGAACAAAGCTGTGACGAAGATGAAACAAACAAACAACAGCATCAAATTAAAGAGGAGTAGAGACATAAAGAGCAGAACAAGCTGCTGTATAGCTGACCCATAAACAAAGACAGAACATCCTCCTGCCTCAAGGTAGAGGACAGACCAACACAGCCGTGCTACTGTCCCGTCTCTAGTCACGCACACAACAACACAGGACACACAGACGGACAAGCAGACAAGGTAGGATAAAGGACAGACCAACACAGCCGTGCTACTGTCCCGTCTCTAGTCACGCACACAACAACACAGGACACACAGACGGACAAGCAGACAAGGTAGGATAAAGGACAGACCAACACAGCCGTGCTACTGTCCCGTCTCTAGTCACGCACACAACAACACAGGACACACAGACGGACAAGCAGACAAATGGACGACCTGCATTTACAACCAAAACAACCAACAAGTGTATGGTGGGAGTCTGTATCTGAAAAGAGTCCATGACTACTGTACAGACCAGCCTTGGATTACAGAGTCCTGGCTAATAAAAACCCAATGGCTGGTGCAGTGCATTGTCAAGGGCCTTTATCCACAATGCTGACTTGTATTCATATTGGGAAAGGAAAGGGGAACTCTGAATCAGAAAGGTGCAGGGGGCTGCCTTAATCGACATCCACATCTTCAGCGCCTGGGGAACAGTGGGTTAACTGCCTTGCTCAGGGGCAGAACAATAGAGTTTTACCTTGTCAGCTCGGGGATTCAATCCAGCAACCTTTCGGTTCCTGGCCCAATTGGGTTCTCTATGTACGGTGAATCACAAGAGGTTTAACAGGTATTTATGGGACAAATCATTGATCCCAGTAATATATTAACAGCACCACTACCCTGAATCGGCTTCCCACTATACAGTAGCATAGTCAGCATTACTGTATACCAGGGTATTGCAGTAAAGAGTAAGGGCTAACCATCCTATGTGTTTTGTCCTGTTATTCTCTCTGTCCCTTTACAGTCTGCAGATATGAACTCTAACATGGCTCTCTGGCTCTGCTTATTCTAATTAGCTGGGTGTTGGGTGGGCTGGCAGGGCCGGGTGTCAGTGGGGCTCATCACTGGACTGGCCTCCCAGGCGGTCACACTGAGCTGGCACTGACACACACAGACCAGAGAAAAGAAAGAGAGAGAGAGGTTCACTCGCATGCACACACACACACACACACACACACACACACACACACACACACACACACACACACACACACAAAGACAAACAGAGGGAGCCGCTCCGCTCCACACCCTGCCTGGGAGGCTTCATTAACTCTGACCTGTTCTTTCAGCCAGCATGCCCTCTTCCTGTTTATTCTCTCTCTGTATGGACAGCCTGACCTCCCAGGCAGCCACACCCTGCTAACACACACTACCACACAGCCCAGTATTATTAGGACCAGCACTACATGAATTAGGTATTAGGTATTAGAGATGGATATGAGGTATTAGGGATGGGGTATTAAAGATCGGACTAGGTATTATCCTAGTCCGGCCTAGAACAGGTTAGCCTGAGTCATATTGAGCTTCTGGGATTAGTTGAGATTGTTAGATTAGATGAAACACATTTTTAGGAGCCGTGGAAATCTGGTCTGGCACGATCAGAGCAGTCATGGTCTAATGGGGCCACACCACTAGGCAGTATAACCAAACCTACTGTACTGTGATACAACTTACCTTATCAAGGATTAACAACCAACCTTCATGCTTTTATCTGCTGTGTACAGGTGTGCATCCCAAATGGCACCCTATTCCCTATAATGTGCACTAAAGTAGTGCACTATATAGGGAATAGGGTGTAAGTTGGAACGGGCAACATATCTTCTATTGTATACACTTTACAGCAAAATACTGCCATGAAAAAATAATAGGAAATTAATTTATCAGCTGTTGTTCCCGACACAATACAATAGGTCAACAGTGACTGTTTCTCGTCAATATGAAGCTGTGGCATGAATATGATGAAAGGAACAGAATCTCCTTTGAAATGACAGATACTGTACCTTACTACCTTGTTGGGAATAATAATGACAGTTTTGACGGGTGATATAGAAGTACATCTAAGCAATGACAGCTTGCTGAGATCATACTGTGTGCCGTTGTGGGCAAATCATTTTAATCCAGGGACTGCTGGGGAACATATTTCTAATGGTTATCTTCATATAAAATCTGTCATTACATACTGTATTATAATAGAGCAATCATATCATCCTACTGTGACCATAAAGGGGTATAGAGTAATGAGATATAGAGATAACTCAATGGAGACTGCATGTGTTTCTAAAATGGTTGTGGTCTTGTTGTTGATGTAATGTGAGGCCATGGATTGATGAATTGTTATGTAAGACACAGCCTGGCATAGCCCAGACCTGACCACGTCTCTCCTACAGACATCCTCTATAGAGTCTAGATCTTGGGTTATCTATGTACGTTAGAGTGTCTGGAGAAATGCGTCCTAGAGTATCCCACAGACTGGTTATGGGGAGGTGATGCCTATCCCAGGGTCACGGTCATTAGGACACACATATTTAAAAAGGTTTTGCAACGGAAACCAAAAATGAGCGTTTTTTACTGGACACGTCCAAGTAGTCCCTCCCTGTTTCAGTCTGTTTTCTTCCGTTTGGTGCCTAATGAACAGGACCCAGTAGCCCCTTGACAGACCTGGCCTGGCCACGGAGAGCCTGCTGTTCTAATTGAATCCCACACCTGTTCCTGGCAGGTAACTGCAGCCAGCAACCAGCAGGGGGCACAACGGAGCGGCATGAAACCCCTCCTTCAGCATGGACACTTAATCGTCTGGAAGTAAGAGTACATCTGTGAGTGTGTGTGTGTGTGTGTGTAGGGTGCAGGTGTGCGTGTGTGTGTCGTTACCCGTGAGCATGTTGGTGTGTGTGCGTGGATGTGTGTAGGTGTGCTTGAGAGATAGCAAGCGACAGAGAGAGAGAGAAGGAGAGAGAGTAAAGGATAGAGTGAGAGTGTATTTTGTGGGTGTAAAAAAGAAGAGAGAGAGAGAAACGGAGAAACGGAGAGAGTCAGAGGAGTCAATAGGTTATTTCCTGTGAAATGAGAATAAGAGAGGGAGTGAGTTAATTATGTGGAGGAGTGAGAGAAAGAGAGAGAGAGAGAGAGGTGGGAGTCCCAGATTCTGTCGGGTTCCTTTTGGACAGCAAGGGGGTCAAGGCAAGGTAGTCAAAACAGAATACTAACTCACACATACACACACACACACACACACACACACCTACACCGACACACACAAACCTACACATATCCACACACCACACGCACACTGTAGACAGAAGGAAGGGGCTGGCACTTTGATCAACTGTCATGCTCACTTCAAGACAAACCCCTTCACTGAGACCAATAGCAGGGCAGCAGGGCCTGGGTAGAGAGAGAAAGTGTCCATTGAAACGTCTTATCTCTATGAGAGGTGCACTGACACACTGAGTGGCAGCACAGGTGGTCCTACTGACAGAGCTTCACAGCTTCAGTACACAGGACACCGCCTGCAGGTACGAGTACAGCACTGGAGTGACACTATGACAGGCCACAGTTCCATTTCAATTCAGTCAATTTAGGTAGTCAATGGAAAAGTCCAGTTTTCCTAATTGCTTTTCATTGTAAGGAAAAGTGAAATTGGATTTTCATTTTAATTCCTGAATTGACTAAATTGAAACAGAATTGACCCCAACCCTGCTGAACTACTGTAGCAGAAGCCAGCACCCAGCCAGTTTCTTACTCTCTTCATCCCTCTACTCTCTCTTTCTCCATCCCTTCCTTCCCCAGTGAGGGCTGTCCATACATCTGCCTCTGGCGGTGTGTTCTGTCTGTCCATACATCTGCCTCTGGCGGTGTGTTCTATCTGTCCATACATCTGCCTCTGGCGGTGTGTTCTATCTGCCCATACATCTGCCTCTGGCGGTGTGTTCTATCTGTCCATACATCTGCCTCTGGCGGTGTGTTCTGTCTGTCCATACATCTGCCTCTGGCGGTGTGTTCTATCTGTCCATACATCTGCCTCTGGCGGTGTGTTCTATCTGCCCATACATCTGCCTCTGGCGGTGTGTTTTGTCTGTCCATACATCTGCCTCTGGCGGTGTGTTCTATCTGTCCATACATCTGCCTCTGGCGGTGTGTTCTATCTGCCCATACATCTGCCTCTGGCGGTGTGTTCTATCTGTCCATACATCTGCCTCTGGCGGTGTGTTCTATCTGTCCATACATCTGCCTCTGGCGGTGTGTTCTGTCTGTCCATACATCTGCCTCTGGCGGTGTGTTCTATCTGCCCATACATCTGCCTCTGGCGGTGTGTTCTATCTGTCCATACATCTGCCTCTGGCGGTGTGTTCTATCTGTCCATACATCTGCCTCTGGCGGTGTGTTCTATCTGCCCATACATCTGCCTCTGGCGGTGTGTTCTATCTGTCCATACATCTGCCTCTGGCGGTGTGTTTTGTCTGTCCATACATCTGCCTCTGGCGGTGTGTTCTATCTGCCCATACATCTGCCTCTGGCGGTTTGTTCTGTCTGTCCATACATCTGCCTCTGGCGGTGTGTTCTATCTGTCCATACATCTGCCTCTGGCGGTGTGTTCTGTCTGTCCATACATCTGCCTCTGGCGGTGTGTTCTATCTGTCCATACATCTGCCTCTGGCGGTGTGTTCTATCTGTCCATACATCTGCCTCTGGCGGTGTGTTCTATCTGTCCATACATCTGCCTCTGGCGGTGTGTTCTATCTGTCCATACATCTGCCTCTGGCGGTGTGTTCTATCTGCCCATACATCTGCCTCTGGCGGTGTGTTCTATCTGCCCATACATCTGCCTCTGGCGGTGTGTTCTATCTGTCCATACATCTGCCTCTGGCGGTGTGTTCTATCTGTCCATACATCTGCCTCTGGCGGTGTGTTCTATCTGTCCATACATCTGCCTCTGGCGGTGTGTTCTGTCTGTCCATACATCTGCCTCTGGCGGTGTGTTCTATCTGTCCATACATCTGCCTCTGGCGGTGTGTTCTGTCTGTCCATACATCTGCCTCTGGCGGTGTGTTCTATCTGCCCATACATCTGCCTCTGGCGGCGTGTTCTGTCTGTCCATACATCTGCCTCTGGCGGTGTGTTCTATCTGTCCATACATCTGCCTCTGGCGGTGTGTTCTATCTGCCCATACATCTGCCTCTGGCGGTGTGTTCTATCTGTCCATACATCTGCCTCTGGCGGTGTGTTCTATCTGCCCATACATCTGCCTCTGGCGGTGTGTTTTGTCTGTCCATACATCTGCCCCTGGCGGTGTGTTCTATCTGCCCATACATCTGCCTCTGGCGGTGTGTTCTATCTGTCCATACATCTGCCTCTGGCGGTGTGTTCTATCTGTCCATACATCTGCCTCTGGCGGTGTGTTCTGTCTGTCCATACATCTGCCTCTGGCGGTGTGTTCTATCTGCCCATACATCTGCCTCTGGCGGTGTGTTTTGTCTGTCCATACATCTGCCTCTGGCGGTGTGTTCTATCTGCCCATACATCTGCCTCTGGCGGTGTGTTCTATCTGTCCATACATCTGCCTCTGGCGGTGTGTTCTATCTGTCCATACATCTGCCTCTGGCGGTGTGTTCTATCTGCCCATACATCTGCCTCTGGCGGTGTGTTCTGTCTGTCCATACATCTGCCTCTGGCGGTGTGTTCTATCTGTCCATACATCTGCCTCTGGCGGTGTGTTCTATCTGCCCATACATCTGCCTCTGGCGGTGTGTTCTATCTGTCCATACATCTGCCTCTGGCGGTGTGTTCTATCTGCCCATACATCTGCCTCTGGCGGTGTGTTCTATCTGCCCATACATCTGCCTCTGGCGGTGTGTTCTATCTGCCCATACATCTGCCTCTGGCGGTGTGTTTTGTCTGTCCATACATCTGCCTCTGGCGGTGTGTTCTATCTGTCCATACATCTGCCTCTGGCGGTTTGTTCTGTCTGTCCATACATCTGCCTCTGGCGGTGTGTTTTGTCTGTCCATACATCTGCCTCTGGCGGTGTGTTCTATCTGTCCATACATCTGCCTCTGGCGGTGTGTTCTATCTGTCCATACATCTGCCTCTGGCGGTGTGTTCTATCTGTCCATACATCTGCCTCTGGCGGTGTGTTCTATCTGCCCATACATCTGCCTCTGGCGGTGTGTTCTATCTGTCCATACATCTGCCTCTGGCGGTGTGTTCTATCTGTCCATACATCTGCCTCTGGCGGTGTGTTCTATCTGCCCATACATCTGCCTCTGGCGGTGTGTTCTATCTGTCCATACATCTGCCTCTGGCGGTGTGTTTTGTCTGTCCATACATCTGCCTCTGGCGGTGTGTTCTATCTGCCCATACATCTGCCTCTGGCGGTGTGTTCTATCTGCCCATACATCTGCCTCTGGCGGTGTGTTCTATCTGTCAATACATCTGCCTCTGGCGGTGTGTTCTATCTGCCCATACATCTGCCTCTGGCGGTGTGTTCTATCTGCCCATACATCTGCCTCTGGCGGTGTGTTCTATCTGCCCATACATCTGCCCCTGGCGGTGTGTTCTATCTGCCCATACATCTGCCCCTGGCGGTGTGTTCTATCTGTCCATAAAGGTCCTGACTTATTTCTATTCATGGCCACCTGTCTGCCAGAGCTCTTTAGCTTTAACAATGTAATGACTTCTCAATGTACAGTCAGTCAGTTTCCTATCTCTCTCCTCTCCCCATCTCTCCCTCTCTCCTTCACTCTCCTCTCTCCTCGACTGCCTGCTGAATAGAATGTCTGAGTGCAGTGGGTCACGTGACCAGACGTGTGTGTGTGGTGGGTCATTCCTAATGAGGAGCTACAGCCTGTCTCTATAGCGACTGCTCCTCTCTCCCTCTCTCTCTGTCCCTCCCTCCCTCCCACTATCCTAATTCGCCCACAGAGACACTATTTCAATGGTAAATAAATGTGTCTCTACACTCTCAGAAATAATTATTTGGCTGTCCCCATAGGAGAACCCTTTTTGGTTCCAGGTAGAACCCTCTGTGGGAAGGGCTTAAGACGGAACCCAAAATGGATGTACCTGGAACCAAAATAGTTCTACCTGGAACCATAAAGGGTTCTTCAAAGGGTTATCCTATGGGGACAGCCAAAGAACCCTTTTAGGTTCTAGATAGAACCTGTTTTTAAGAGTGTAGGTGTGAGGGATACTCCCCCTCTTTAAGTCCCCATAAAAAAATAATATTAAGGCTGTGTACCAGGTCTTACATACTGCAGATGTACTTCCTTGTCTCCTTTCCTTCATGATCACAGATGAAATACTGTAGATTTGTTTCCTTGTCTCCCTTCCTTCGTGATCATTGATTAAATACTGTAGATTTGTTTCCTTGGTCTCTTTTCCTTCATGATCACTGATTAAAAAGGACTTGATAGGTGACAGAAAGATGGCTGACACCTATTCAGTCGATTCACGTGTCAATAGTAATAAAGGACCGGTGACAAGGAAATTAATATGTAAGTCTATCAACACACAGACTACAGACAGTCTGACTGACTGTCTCTCTAGCTAGCTACTGATGACGGACAGACTGTCCATCAGTCTTACTGAAATTCACAGACCAGCTCCTGAACACAACAGCAGAGCAGCCATTACTATAAGCTGTCAATCAACCAATCAGTGAATCAATCAATTAGGATTAAGGAATTAACAAAGGGACAATGGGTAACACAATCTAAGAGAATTGTTAATTAATAAAAAATGAGATATAGAGTTAATCATAATTAGCAGTAGTGTTAAAGCGAGGATAGAGGGCGGAAGAGGGGTCTTTTAGGTCACATGGTCACTGGGAGGAGCGGTAGTAAATGTGGGTAAAAAAAACAACAACAACAAGGTGGATCAAGGGGGGGCGGGGGGTGGGGTGGGTGGGAAGAGGAGGAGGGTTCGCTATAGCTACCAGGCAGGGAGTAACAAAATGGTGATCGGTTGGTTGAGGGAAAAACAAGACATACAGGAGCAATGGATGTCAGTGGAAAGCCACATCCAGGCAGATGGATATGGGCCCATAAAGGACTTAATGGCATTGCTACAGAGGTTAATCCCTTCAATCTATAATAACCTACTGTACATATCTATCTATCCATGGAAACAGACAGTAGAGGGTACTAGTCAAGACTGATGTGTAACGGTGTTGTGGGCGGGGGCATCTAAAAGGTCAAGGGTAAGATTAGGACAGTGTATAATTCCCTATATAGTGCACTACTTTTGACCAGAGCCCCGTAGTGCACTACGTGGGGAATAGTGTGCCATTTCAGACACAACCTGGGAGATTAAATGACCCTTTTGAGGCGGCCCTAATGGTGCCTGTTCCCAGTGGCAGCAATACTCTTCCTTCCTCTAACCTTGGATTGAGCCCTGCATCCCCTGCAGCATTCTTTGTAAGCTCTGTGATTGGGAGACCAGTGACTGATTGGCTCTTTAGAGAGTACCATCCCCTTAGTGAACAGAGCAGCCATTACACATAGATTCTAACTGGGACTGTACCACCTACTGTGGCACCCCTCTGAATCCATACAGACATGCTGTACGAAGGGAGGACTAGCTGACTTCTATTGATAAGGAGGGGTGACTGATGGCCAAATCAGGACACACAGGGGGGTTGCAGTGCAACGAAAGCAAGAGAAGGAAGAAAAAGCAGTGATAAGAGCAAATGGATAAAGAGGGAAAGAGAAAAGAAGAGGAGGAGGAGGAGGTGAAGAAGGAGATGAAACCTGAGGAGGCCTCAGAGAACCAGCGGCTACTTGTGATGAACAGATGAAAAATCTGAGAGGCAGAAACGGAGCCAAAAGAAAGAGAGAAAGAGAGGAGAGAAGGGCACTGCATTTAAAGCTGTTTGAGTGATAGAGAGAAAGAGAGTGGACACTGAAGCACCTGGAAATGGGAGAAAGTGCTTAACGAGGGACAGTCTCATGTCACATGATCAAGGAGAAACTAGGCCCGTGTGATTCTGAATATCATTGTCTTTTTGAGTTGAAAATGAAAACAAATAAATGTAAGATTCACCCTGAAGTAAGGAAAAATGAAAGGGGGAAGGAAGAAACAAAGAAAGAGAGAGGGAGGCAGAGAGAAGAATATAAACCAATGTGGAGAAGAGAGGAGAGGAGGACGAGGAGGAGTCACTTGGATCTGGAGGGAACCAATTAGAGATAGGGTCAAATGGTTAAATCATACTCAATGAGGTGGAGTGAGAACTGCAGGGTCAGATGGAGAACTATGTCAGCATGAGGAGTTGTCAGGTGGCTGTGGCCCAACATGTGGACACGTTGAGGAGAGGAGAGATAGGTTTACAGTGAATGGGAGACGAGAAGAAAAGGTTCACCGACCATGAAGTGGTAAGAATGTACACCATGTTATCTGTCTTTAAGTTTGTGAATGGCCACTGGTATGTAGTTTGTATAGTGGTTAAACCATGACATAAGAATGCTCTCTCTTTTTCTCTCTCAGAAATAGTTCATGGACCTCCAGAGTGGTCAGCTGGTTTGTGTGTATGTGTGTGTGTGTGTGTGTGTGTGTGTGTGTGTGTGTGTGTGTGTGTGTGTGTGTGTGTGTGTGTGTGTGTGTGTGTGTGTGGTGCGTGCGTGCGTGTAGGTCAGGCTGGTGTCATCAGAGGCAAGGAGGAAATCTGGAAGGATCTTAGAGTCTTGGTTATAATCCAGAAAGAGAGAGAGGGAGAGAAAGAGAGAAAGAAAAGGGAGGGATATCAACATCAAACATGACCACTACACAAGGTGCTGGGTTAGGAAGGCGTATGAGGGGAGGAGAGGAGGGAGGAGGAGGAGGGAGGGGCGAGCTGTGGTTTTTATGTTCATTGTGGTCTTTACCTTTTTGATCCACTTCTATTCAAGCATCGGAAAAAAGAGAAAGAGAGAGGAAGACAGGGAGAGAGAGAGAGAGAGACAGAGTAAGAGAGACAGAGAGGAAAAGAGAGAGAGAGCAAAGAGAATGAAAGAAAAACAGGTGCAGGAAAAAAGACAAAATTGAGATTAAATAAAATGCTATCCTTTCTTTTCTTTAAGCATGTTATTTGTTCTGTGTTACGGTTGGCTACTCAGAGAAAGGATGGCGACTCAAATGAAAAATGAGGAGGGAAAATGGCCTGACCTCGGATTTACTCCATTTCCATTCCATTAACCCAACAATCCCCAACCATCCACACATACATGTACTCAACCCGACCTCCTGTTATGTCTTAGGATCCCACCCCTCCCTCCCTCCCTCTTTCTCTCCTTCCGAACTCCAGCTCCTGGGTCCTGTCAGGGAGAGAAAAACACACATATGTTCCTGAAGAATCTTCTTTGGAAGCAGCTGTGGGAGAAATAGAGCTAGATAGAGGGATGGAGAGATGAGAGGGTGATGAGGAAAGTGGCCCAGTGTGTGGGGTGTGTTGTGGCCTTGCGGGGGGTCACTGTGTCTCGTCTAGCCCCTCTCCAGGGTTACAGGGTCTACATTGAAACTGTCTCTTAATCCCAAGAAAGTGGCGCTGCGTCTGACTGCGCTCAGTACGCCAAATCACGGCGCTCAGCTACAGAACCCCGCCATTCGCTCAATCCATCGACCAGCCAATCAATGGGGAGCAGCTTGCTCGCCGGGCTCAGATGCACTCATCAAAAGAGAAGGAAGGAAGAAAGAGAGAGAACAAAGAAACAGAGGGATTGAGAGACGGAAGGAGGAGACAGACGGAAGTAAAGCGTCCCACGAGAGAGAGAGAGAGAGAGAGAGAGAGGTAGAGAGAGACAGAGAGAGACAGAGAGAGAGAGAGAGAGAGAGAGAGAGAGGGGTAGAGAGGTAGAGAGAGAGAGAGACAGAGAGAGAGAGATGTAGAGAGAGAGAGAGAGAGGTAGAGAGAGCGAGAGAGAGAGAGAGACAGAGAGAGACAGAGAGAGATAGAGAGCGAGAGAGAGAGAGAGAGAGAGAAAGGTAGAGAGAGAGAGACAGAGAGAGAGAGAGACAGAGAGAGAGACAGAGAGACAGAGAGAGAAAGAGAGAGGTAGAGAGAGAGAGAGAGAGGTAGAGAGGGCACATAGAGAGAGAGAGAGGTAGAGAGAGAGAGAGAGATAGGTAGAGACAGAGAGGTAGAGAGAGAGAGAGGTAGAGAGAGAGAGAGAGAGAGAGAGAGGTAGAGAGAGACAGAGAGAGACAGAGAAAGAGAGAGAGAGAGAGAGAGGTAGAGAGAGAGACAGAGAGAGAGAGAGAGGTAGAGAGAGGCACAGAGCGAGAGAGAGAGAGAGGTAGAGAGAGAGAGACAGAGAGAGAGGTAGAGAGAGAGAGGTAGAGAGAGAGAGAGGTAGAGAGAGACAGAGAGAGAGAGGTAGAGAGAGAGAGAGAGAGAGAGACAGAGAGCGAGAGAGAGAGAAAGGTAGAGAGAGAGACAGAGAGAGAGAGAGAGAGAGAGACAGAGAGAGAGACAGAGAGACAGAGAGAGAAAGAGAGACAGAGAGACAGAGAGAGAGAGAGAGAGAGAGAGAGAGATAGATAGAGAGAGAGAGAGAGACAGAGAGAGAGCACAGAGTCTGAGACACGGCCCTGTCTTTTGGTCTACACCAGGCTCATCAAACACTAATCACTAGTCTGTGTGTTGAGCCTATATGAGGCTTTGGCTGACATAAGCAGTTATGGCAGTTTGTAAGGCAGCTTTCCATAGACATCACTCATTGTGGCGGACGAATGAGTGTTGTCTGTGTTTGTGTGTGTGAGAGAGGTGTGTCTGTGTGTGTGTGTGTGTGTGTGTGTGTGTGTGTGTGTGTGTGTGTGTGTGTGTGTGTGTGTGTGTGTGTGTTTCTTCCCTGCCACGTGGAAGGAGACGTGTCATGGACATGTGTCCGGCATGCTGCTGCCGCTGAACGTGTGAATGCTGTGTGAAGCCTTTTGGTCCCTGGAGAGCCTTGTCATGTGAAGTCATCACCTCTCTCATCGACAGTACAGCATGAGAGGTGTCTGTACTGGACACATTCCAGGAAAGAGGAGAAGAGGAGGAGGAAGAGGAAGAGGAGGAAGAAGAGAAAGAAGAGGAAGAAGAGAGAGAGAGAGAGGGCCTTTCTGCATCACGTCATCAGAGCAACAGAGCACTACCATCTCTATGGCTTTTATCATCAGACAGCTAGATCAGACACTGGGAGAAACCCTGTGAAGAGAGTAGGAGTGGCAGCCATTTCATCCTTCAGGGCAGCATCTATGGGCTCATGTATGGGTCCCATGTGGCCAGAGCAGGGGGGAACCAGGAGGGCAGGAGGAGGGAGCTACAGTGGGGCAAAAAAGTATTTAGTCAGCCACCAATTGTGCAAGTTCTCCCACTTAAAAAGATGAGAGAGGCCTGTAATTTTCATCATAGGTACACTTCAACTATGACAGACAAAATGAGAAAAAAAAATCCAGAAAATCACATTGTAGGATTTTTTATGAGTTTATTTGCAAATTATGGTGGAAAATAAGTATTTGGTCAATAACAAAAGTTTATCTCAATCCTTTGTTATATACCCTTTGTTGGCAATGACAGAGGTCAAACGTTTTCTGTAAGTCTTCACAAGGTTTTCACACACTGTTGCTGGTATTTTGGCCTATTCCTCCATGCAGATCTCCTCTAGAGCAGTGATGTTTTGGGGCTGTTGCTGGACAACAAGGACTTTCAACTCCCTCCAAAGATTTTCTATGGGGTTGAAATCTGGAGACTGGCTAGGCCACTCCAGGACCTTGAAATGCTTCTTACGAAGCCACTCCTTCGTTGCCCGGGCGGTGTGTTTGGGATCATTGTCATGCTGAAAGACCCAACCACGTTTCATCTTCAATGCCCTTGCTGATGGAAGGAGGTTTTCACTCAAAATCTCACGATACATGGCCCCATTCATTCTTTCCTTTACACGGATCAGTCGTCCTGGTCCCTTTGCAGAAAAACAGCCCCAAAGCATGATGTTTCCACCCCCATGCTTCACAGTAGGTATGGTGTTCTTTGGATGCAACTCAGCATTCTTTGTCTTCCAAACACGACGAGTTGAGTTTTTACCAAAAAGTTAAATTTTGGTTTCATCTGACCATATGACATTCTCCCAATCTTCTTCTGGATGATCCAAATGCTCTCTAGCAAACTTCAGACGGTCCTGGACATGTACTGGCTTAAGCAGGGGGACACGTCTGGCACTGCAGGATTTGAGTCCCTGGCGGCGTAGTGTGTTACTGATGGTAGGCTTTGTTACTTTGGTCCCAGCTCTCTGCAGGTCATTCACTAGGTCCCCCCGTGTGGTTCTGGGATTTTTGCTCACCGTTCTTGTGATCATTTTGACCCCACGGGGTGAGATCTTGCGTGGAGCCCCAGATCGAGGGAGATTATCAGTGGTCTTGTATGTCTTCCATTTCCTAATAATTGCTCCCACAGTTGATTTCTTCAAACCAAGCTGCTTACGCAGATTCAGTCTTCCCAGCCTGGTGCAGGTCTATAATTTTGTTTCTGGTGTCCTTTGACAGCTCTTTGGTCTTGGCCATAGTGGAGTTTGGAGTGTGACTGTTTGAGGTTGTGGACAGGTGTCTTTTATACTGATAACAAGTTTGAACAGGTGCCATTAATACAGGTAACGAGTGGAGGACAGAGGAGCTTCTTAAAGAAGAAGTTACAGGTCTGTGAGAGCCTTGCTTGTTTGTAGGTGACCAAATACTTATTTTCCACCATAATTGCAAATAAATTCATTAAAAATCCTACAATGCTATTTTCTGGATTTTTTTCTTCTCATTTTGTCTGTCATAGTTGAAGTGTACCTATGATGAAAATTACAGGCCTCTCTCATCTTTTTAAGTGGGAGAACTTGCACTATTGGTAGCTGACTAACTACTTTTTTTGCCCCACTGTAACTGCCACTGCTAGAGCAGCCATTAGAGCATCGGAGCAAGAGGAGAGGGCGGAAGGAGGAGGGGAAGAATGAGGCGGGAGGAAGGGAGAGGGTGGAAGGAGGAGGGGGAGAATGAGGCGGGAGGAGGCAAGAGGGCGGAAGGAGGAGGGGGAGAATGAGGCGGGAGGAGGGGAGAGGGTGGAAGGAGGAGGGGTAGAATGAGGCGGGAGGAGGGGAGAGGGTGGAAGGAGGAGGGGGAGAATGAGGCGGTAGGAGGGGAGAGGGCGGAAGGAGGAGGGGGAGAATGAGGCGGGAGGAGGGGAGAGGGCGGAAGGAGGAGGGGGAGAATGAGGCGGGAGGAGGGGAGAGGGTGGAAGGAGGAGGGGGAGAATGAGGCGGGAGGAGGCGAGAGGGCGGAAGGAGGAGGGGAGAATGCGGCGGGAAGAGGGGAGAGGGCAGAAGGAGGAGGGGTAGAATGAGGCGGGAGGAGGGGAGAGGGGGAGAATGAGGCGGGAGGAGGGGAGAGGGTGGAAGGAGGAGGGGCAGAATGAGGCTCACAGTGTCAGAACAGCATGGTGGACGGAGAAAGGGAGAGAGAGAGGCGAGAGCAAGATGCTCATGGCTGTAAACAGACACACTGTGGGCTGATGGGTAAAGTGGGGCCCTGCATGGTGCAGTGTGGAGGTTTGATGTGGTGTCTCTTTATGACAGTTATGTGTCAGACAGGGTCCAAGGGGGAGCAGGGAGTCCTTTATATCATGTTTCTGTGTGACCTGTTTTCTAAACACACACTGCCTTCAGGGAGATAACACAATTGTGTGTGTTGGTGTGGAGGGTGATGGAGTGGAGGAGAGGAGCTAGAATAAAGGAGAGGTAGAGAAAATGAGAGAGAAGCAGAGAAATGAGAATAAAGGAGAGGTAGAGAGAACGAGAGAGTGAAACATAGAAATGAGAATAAAGGTAGAGGTAGAGAGAACCCTAATAAAAGAGGGATGAACTGCTTTGGTGAGGAAGAGGAGAGAAGGAGCAGAAAAGAGGAAGATTTGATTTGCTGACATCCTCTGGTCCTTGTCTGCTGCTCTGTAAAGTAGCAAACACACACACACACACACACACACACACACACACACACACACACACACACACACACACACACACACACACACACACACAGTGCATTGCGGGGTATTAGTGTACAGTAGAGCCACCTGGGTCTCTGAGTGTCTGATTCATTCAGGCTCCATCGTAGGTCCCCTGGTGAGAATGAAAACCCAGGCACCTCCTCTGCTCAGCACTGCTCTCCAGAACCCTATCAATTATCCCCACTGCTAACGAGGCACAGCACGCTAACACAGAGCTACATATACACGGACACCTGAGGAGCACTGCAGGACAACCTTTCTTCTCCTTCACCACACTGCTGAGAAATAGCATGCCCTCTCTCCTCTCTCCTTCACCACACTACTGAGAAATAGCATGCCCTCTCTCCTCTCTCCTTCACCACACTGCTGAGAAATAGCATGCCCTCTCTCCTCTCTCCTTCACCACACTGCTGAGAAATAGCATGCCCTCTCTCCTCTCTCCTTCACCACACTGCTGATAAATAGCATGCCCTCTCTCCTCTCTCCTTCACCACACTGCTGAGAAATAGCATGCCCTCTCTCCTCTCTCCTTCACCACACTGCTGAGAAATAGCATGCCCTCTCTCCTCTCTCCTTCACCACACTGCTGAGAAATAGCATGCCCTCTCTCCTCTCTCCTTCACCACACTGCTGAGAAATAGCATGCCCTCTCTCCTCTACCACACTGCTGAGAAATAGCAAGCCCTCTCTCCTCTCTCCTTCACCACACTGCTGAGAAATAGCATGCCTTCTCTCCTCTCTCCTTCACCACACTGCTGAGAAATAGCATGCCCTCTCTCCTCTCTCGCTGTCTCTTCATCCTTCATTCATTTCTTCCAGGCTCAACCCAATCCTCCCATTTGTAATTCACCAAACATGAGTCCCTAATGGTGTCCCTTCACATATTTATACAATCTCCCTTTCTGACATCATTGCATTTCTCTCTCTTTCTCTCTGAAACGGGTCAAACTACAACACAACTACCCTTCTCCTGACAAACCCACCCAGATAAGTAAACTATGAGTTACAGAAGCTTTGTGTCCAGAAAGACACTGATATGAATACAAGCCCCAGAATACATTTCTGTGGTTCAAATGTCCCGATCTGCAGTACACAGACCCAGTAGTGACTTACAGAAACGTATAGAAGGGCATTATACAGAAGTTAAAGCAACTAAACAGTATAGAGTAGCACAGAACATGACGGTGATTTAACAATTCAATTATTCCGTTAGCTGCACTGTTATTGTTAACAAGATAAGTTGGCCAACTGATGCAATAGCAGAAGGCCTGACTCTCTACTGAGTGTAACAGTCCTGGTCGTGTAGCATGGATCTCCCCACTGGAAAGAGCAGTAGGGATCAATAATGAGCAGGAACAGGTAGAGAGTTCTACTCTCCTCTCTACATTTACTGGGAGCAGGAACAGGTAGAGTTCTACTCTCCTCTCTACATTTACTGGGAGCAGGACAGGTAGAGTTCTACTCTCCTCTCTGCACTCTACATTTACTGGGAGCAGGAACAGGTAGAGTTCTACTCTCCTCTCTACACTCTACATTTACTGGGAGCAGGAACAGGTAGAGTTCTACTCTCCTCTCTACATTTACTGGGAGCAGGAACAGATAGAGTTCTACTCTCCTCTCTGCACTCTACATTTACTGGGAGCAGGAACAGGTAGAGTTCTACTCTCCTTTCTACACTCTACATTTACTGGGAGCAGGAACAGGTAGAGTTCTACTCTCCTCTCTACATTTACTGGGAGCAGGAACAGGTAGAGTTCTACTCTCCTCTCTACATTTACTGGGAGCAGGAACAGGTAGAGTTCTACTCTCCTCTCTCCTCTCAACATTTACTGGGAGCAGGAACAGGTAGAGTTCTACTCTCCTCTCTACATTTACTGGGAACAGGAACAGGTAGAGTTCTACTCTCCTCTCTACATTTACTGGGAGCAGGAACAGGTAGAGTTCTACTCTCCTCTACATTTACTGGGAGCAGGACAGGTAGAGTTCTACTCTCCTCTCTACATTTACTGGGAGCAGGAACAGGTAGAGTGCTACTCTCCTCTCTACATTTACTGGGAGCAGGAACAGGTAGAGTTCTACTCTCCTCTCTACATTTACTGGGAGCACGAACAGGTAGAGTTCTACTCTCCTCTCTACATTTACTGGGAGCAGGAACAGGTAGAGTTCTACTCTCCTCTCTACATTTACTGGGAGCAGGAACAGATAGAGTTCTACTCTCCTCTCTACATTTACTGGGAGCAGGAACATGTAGAGTTCTACTCTCCTCTCTACATTTACTGGGAGCAGGAACAGGTAGAGTTCTACTCTCCTCTCTACATTTACTGGGAGCAGGACAGGTAGAGTTCTACTCTCCTCTCTACATTTACTGGGAGCAGGAACAGGTAGAGTTCTACTCTCCTCTCTACATTTACTGGGAGCAGGAACAGGTAGAGTTCTACTCTCCTCTCTACATTTACTGGGAGCAGGAACAGGTAGAGTTCTACTCTCCTCTCTACATTTACTGGGAGCAGGACAGGTAGAGTTCTACTCTCCTCTCTACATTTACTGGGAGCAGGAACAGGTAGAGTTCTACTCTCCTCTCTACATTTACTGGGAGCAGGAACAGGTAGAGTTCTACTCTCCTCTCTACATTTACTGGGAGCAGGAACAGGTAGAGTTCTACTCTCCTCTCTACATTTACTGGGAGCAGGAACAGGTAGAGTTCTACTCTCCTCTCTACATTTACTGGGAGCAGGAACAGGTAGAGTTCTACTCTCCTCTCTACATTTACTGGGAGCAGGAACAGGTAGAGTTCTACTCTCCTCTCTACATTTACTGGGAGCAGGAACAGGTAGAGTTCTACTCTCCTCTCTCCTCTCTACATTTACTGGGAGCAGGAACAGGTAGAGTTCTACTCTCCTCTCTGCTCTCTACATTTACTGGGAGCAGGACAGGTAGAGTTCTACTCTCCTCTCTACATTTACTGGGAGCAGGACAGGTAGAGTTCTACTCTCCTCTCTACATTTACTGGGAGCAGGAACAGGTAGAGTTCTACTCTCCTCTCTGCACTCTGCTCTCTACATTTACTGGGAGCAGGAACAGGTAGAGTTCTACTCTCCTCTCTGCTCTCTACATTTAATGGGAGCAGGAACAGGTAGAGTTCTACTCTCCTCTCTACATTTACTGGGAGCAGGAACAGGTAGAGTTCTACTCTCCTCTCTACATTTACTGGGAGCAGGACAGGTAGAGTTCTACTCTCCTCTCTACATTTACTGGGAGCAGGAACAGGTAGAGTTCTACTCTCCTCTCTGCACTCTGCTCTCTACATTTACTGGGAGCAGGAACAGGTAGAGTTCTACTCTCCTCTCTGCTCTCTACATTTAATGGGAGCAGGAACAGGTAGAGTTCTACTCTCCTCTCTACATTTACTGGGAGCAGGAACAGGTAGAGTTCTACTCTCCTCTCTACATTTACTGGGAGCAGGAACAGGTAGAGTTCTACTCTCCTCTCTACATTTACTGGGAGCAGGAACAGATAGAGTTCTACTCTCCTCTCTACATTTACTGGGAGCAGGAACAGGTAGAGTGCTACTCTCCTCTCTACATTTACTGGGAGCAGGAACAAGTAGAGTTCTACTCTCCTCTCTACATTTACTGGGAGCAGGACAGGCAGAGTTCTACTCTCCTCTCTACATTTACCGGGAGCAGGAACAGGTAGAGTTCTACTCTCCTCTCTACATTTACTGGGAGCAGGGACAGGTAGAGTTCTACTCTCCTCTCTGCTCTCTACATTTAATGGGAGCAGGAACAGGTAGAGTTCTACTCTCCTCTCTACAATTACTGGGAACAGGGACAAGTAGAGTCCTACTCTCCTCTCTGCACTCTACACTAACTGGGAACAGGGACAGGTAGAGTTCTACTCTCCTCTCTGCTCTCTACATTTACTGGGAGCAGGAACAGGTAGAGTTCTACTCTCCTCTCTACATTTACTGGGAGCAGGAACAGGTAGAGTTCTACTCTCCTCTCTGCACTCTGCTCTCTACATTTACTGGGAACAGGGACAGGTAGAGTTCTACTCTCCTCTCTGCTCTCTACATTTACTGGGAGCAGGAACAGTTAGAGTTCTACTCTCCTCTCTACATTTACTAGGAGCAGGAACAGGTAGAGTTCTACTCTCCTCTCTGCACTCTGCTCTCTACATTTACTGGGAGCAGGAACAGGTAGAGTTCTACTCTCCTCTCTCCTCTCTACATTTACTGGGAGCAGGGACAGGTAGAGTTCTACTCTCCGCTCTACATTTACTGGGAGCAGGAACAGGTAGAGTTCTACTCTCATCTCTGCTCTCTACATTTACTGGGAGCAGGAACAGGTAGAGTTCTACTCTCCTCTCTACATTTACTGGGAGCAGGAACAGGTAGAGTTCTACTCTCCTCTCTACATTTACTGGGAGCAGGAACAGGTAGAGTTCTACTCTCCTCTCTCCTCTCTACATTTACTGGGAGCAGGAACAGGTAGAGTTCTACTCTCCTCTCTGCTCTCTACATTTACTGGGAGCAGGACAGGTAGAGTTCTACTCTCCTCTCTACATTTACTGGGAGCAGGACAGGTAGAGTTCTACTCTCCTCTCTACATTTACTGGGAGCAGGAACAGGTAGAGTTCTACTCTCCTCTCTGCTCTCTACATTTAATGGGAGCAGGAACAGGTAGAGTTCTACTCTCCTCTCTACATTTACTGGGAGCAGGAACAGGTAGAGTTCTACTCTCCTCTCTACATTTACTGGGAGCAGGAACAGGTAGAGTTCTACTCTCCTCTCTACATTTACTGGGAGCAGGAACAGATAGAGTTCTACTCTCCTCTCTACATTTACTGGGAGCAGGAACAGGTAGAGTGCTACTCTCCTCTCTACATTTACTGGGAGCAGGAACAAGTAGAGTTCTACTCTCCTCTCTACATTTACTGGGAGCAGGACAGGCAGAGTTCTACTCTCCTCTCTACATTTACTGGGAGCAGGGACAGGTAGAGTTCTACTCTCCTCTCTGCTCTCTACATTTAATGGGAGCAGGAACAGGTAGAGTTCTACTCTCCTCTCTACAATTACTGGGAACAGGGACAAGTAGAGTCCTACTCTCCTCTCTGCACTCTACACTAACTGGGAACAGGGACAGGTAGAGTTCTACTCTCCTCTCTGCTCTCTACATTTACTGGGAGCAGGAACAGGTAGAGTTCTACTCTCCTCTCTACATTTACTGGGAGCAGGAACAGGTAGAGTTCTACTCTCCTCTCTGCACTCTGCTCTCTACATTTACTGGGAACAGGGACAGGTAGAGTTCTACTCTCCTCTCTGCTCTCTACATTTACTGGGAGCAGGAACAGTTAGAGTTCTACTCTCCTCTCTACATTTACTAGGAGCAGGAACAGGTAGAGTTCTACTCTCCTCTCTGCACTCTGCTCTCTACATTTACTGGGAGCAGGAACAGGTAGAGTTCTACTCTCCTCTCTCCTCTCTACATTTACTGGGAGCAGGGACAGGTAGAGTTCTACTCTCCTCTCTACATTTACTGGGAGCAGGAACAGGTAGAGTTCTACTCTCATCTCTGCTCTCTACATTTACTGGGAGCAGGAACAGGTAGAGTTCTACTCTCCTCTCTACATTTACTGGGAGCAGGAACAGGTAGAGTTCTACTCTCCTCTCTACATTTACTGGGAGCAGGAACAGGTAGAGTTCTACTCTCCTCTCTACATTTACTGGGAGCAGGAACAGGTAGAGTTCTACTCTCCTCTCTACATTTACTGGGAGCAGGAACAGGTAGAGTTCTACTCTCCTCTCTACATTTACTGGGAGCAGGAACAGGTAGAGTTCTACTCTCCTCTCTCCTCTCTACATTTACTGGGAGCAGGAACAGGTAGAGTTCTACTCTCCTCTCTACATTTACTGGGAGCAGGAACAGGTAGAGTTCTACTCTCCTCTCTACATTTACTGGGAGCAGGAACAGGTAGAGTTCTACTCTCCTCTCTACATTTACTGGGAGCAGGAACAGGTAGAGTTCTACTCTCCTCTCTACATTTACTGGGAGCAGGAACAGGTAGAGTTCTACTCTCCTCTCTACATTTACTGGGAGCAGGAACAGGTAGAGTTCTACTCTCCTCTCTCCTCTCTACATTTACTGGGAGCAGGAACAGGTAGAGTTCTACTCTCCTCTCTACATTTACTGGGAGCAGGACAGGTAGAGTTCTACTCTCCTCTCTACATTTGCTGGGAGCAGGAACAGGTAGAGTTCTACTCTCCTCTCTACATTTACTGGGAGCAGGACAGGTAGAGTTCTACTCTCCTCTCTACATTTACTGGGAGCAGGAACAGATAGAGTTCTACTCTTCTTTCTACATTTACTGGGAGCAGGAACAGGTAGAGTTCTACTCTCCTCTCGACATTTACTGGGAGCAGGACAGGTAGAGTTCTACTCTCCTCTCTACATTTACTGGGAGCAGGAACAGGTAGAGTTCTACTCTCCTCTCTACATTTACTGGGAGCAGGAACAGATAGAGTTCTACTCTCCTCTCTGCTCTCTACATTTACTGGGAGCAGGACAGGTAGAGTTCTACTCTCCTCTCTACATTTACTGGGAGCAGGAACAGATAGAGTTCTACTCTCCTCTCTACATTTACTGGGAGCAGGGACAGGTAGAGTTCTACTCTCCTCTCTGCTCTCTACATTTACTGGGAGCAGGAACAGGTAGAGTTCTACTCTCCTCTCTACATTTACTGGGAGCAGGAACAGGTAGAGTTCTACTCTCCTCTCTGCACTCTGCTCTCTACATTTACTGGGAACAGGGACAGGTAGAGTTCTACTCTCCTCTCTGCTCTCTACATTTACTGGGAGCAGGAACAGTTAGAGTTCTACTCTCCTCTCTACATTTACTAGGAGCAGGAACAGGTAGAGTTCTACTCTCCTCTCTGCACTCTGCTCTCTACATTTACTGGGAGCAGGAACAGGTAGAGTTCTACTCTCCTCTCTCCTCTCTACATTTACTGGGAGCAGGGACAGGTAGAGTTCTACTCTCCTCTCTACATTTACTGGGAGCAGGAACAGGTAGAGTTCTACTCTCATCTCTGCTCTCTACATTTACTGGGAGCAGGAACAGGTAGAGTTCTACTCTCCTCTCTACATTTACTGGGAGCAGGAACAGGTAGAGTTCTACTCTCCTCTCTACATTTACTGGGAGCAGGAACAGGTAGAGTTCTACTCTCCTCTCTACATTTACTGGGAGCAGGAACAGGTAGAGTTCTACTCTCCTCTCTACATTTACTGGGAGCAGGACAGGTAGAGTTCTACTCTCCTCTCTACATTTACTGGGAGCAGGACAGGTAGAGTTCTACTCTCCTCTCTACATTTACTGGGAGCAGGAACAGGTAGAGTTCTACTCTCCTCTCTACATTTACTGGGAGCAGGACAGGTAGATTTCTACTCTCCTCTCTACATTTACTGGGAGCAGGAACAGGTAGAGTTCTACTCTCCTCTCTACATTTACTGGGAGCAGGACAGGTAGAGTTCTACTCTCCTCTCTCCTCTCTACATTTACTGGGAGCAGGAACAGGTAGAGTTCTACTCTCCTCTCTACATTTACTGGGAGCAGGAACAGGTAGAGTTCTACTCTCCTCTCTACATTTACTGGGAGCAGGAACAGGTAGAGTTATACTTTCCCCTCTACATTTTCTGGGAGCAGGAACAGGTAGAGTTCTACTCTCCTCTCTACATTTACTGGGAGCAGGAACAGGTAGAGTTCTACTCTCCTCTCTACATTTACTGGGAGCAGGAACAGGTAGAGTTCTACTTTCCCCTCTACATTTTCTGGGAGCAGGAACAGGTAGAGTTCTTCTCTCCTCTACATTTACTGGGAGCAGGACAGGTAGAGTTCTACTCTCCTCTCTACATTTACTGGGAGCAGGAACAGGTAGAGTTCTACTCTCCTCTCTCCTCTCTACATTTACTGGGAGCAGGAACAGTTAGAGTTCTACTCTCCTCTCTACATTTACTAGGAGCAGGAACAGGTAGAGTTCTACTCTCCTCTCTGCACTCTGCTCTCTACATTTACTGGGAGCAGGAACAGGTAGAGTTCTACTCTCCTCTCTCCTCTCTACATTTACTGGGAGCAGGGACAGGTAGAGTTCTACTCTCCTCTCTACATTTACTGGGAGCAGGAACAGGTAGAGTTCTACTCTCATCTCTGCTCTCTACATTTACTGGGAGCAGGAACAGGTAGAGTTCTACTCTCCTCTCTACATTTACTGGGAGCAGGAACAGGTAGAGTTCTACTCTCCTCTCTACATTTACTGGGAGCAGGAACAGGTAGAGTTCTACTCTCCTCTCTACATTTACTGGGAGCAGGAACAGGTAGAGTTCTACTCTCCTCTCTACATTTACTGGGAGCAGGACAGGTAGAGTTCTACTCTCCTCTCTACATTTACTGGGAGCAGGACAGGTAGAGTTCTACTCTCCTCTCTACATTTACTGGGAGCAGGAACAGGTAGAGTTCTACTCTCCTCTCTACATTTACTGGGAGCAGGACAGGTAGAGTTCTACTCTCCTCTCTCCTCTCTACATTTACTGGGAGCAGGAACAGGTAGAGTTCTACTCTCCTCTCTACATTTACTGGGAGCAGGAACAGGTAGAGTTCTACTCTCCTCTCTACATTTACTGGGAGCAGGAACAGGTAGAGTTATACTTTCCCCTCTACATTTTCTGGGAGCAGGAACAGGTAGAGTTCTACTCTCCTCTCTACATTTACTGGGAGCAGGAACAGGTAGAGTTCTACTCTCCTCTCTACATTTACTGGGAGCAGGACAGGTAGAGTTCTACTCTCCTCTCTACATTTACTGGGAGCAGGAACAGGTAGAGTTCTACTCTCCTCTCTACATTTACTGGGAGCAGGAACAGGTAGAGTTCTACTTTCCCCTCTACATTTTCTGGGAGCAGGAACAGGTAGAGTTCTTCTCTCCTCTACATTTACTGGGAGCAGGACAGGTAGAGTTCTACTCTCCTCTCTACATTTACTGGGAGCAGGAACAGGTAGAGTTCTACTCTCCTCTCTCCTCTCTACATTTACTGGGAGCAGGAACAGTTAGAGTTCTACTCTCCTCTCTACATTTACTAGGAGCAGGAACAGGTAGAGTTCTACTCTCCTCTCTGCACTCTGCTCTCTACATTTACTGGGAGCAGGAACAGGTAGAGTTCTACTCTCCTCTCTCCTCTCTACATTTACTGGGAGCAGGGACAGGTAGAGTTCTACTCTCCTCTCTACATTTACTGGGAGCAGGAACAGGTAGAGTTCTACTCTCATCTCTGCTCTCTACATTTACTGGGAGCAGGAACAGGTAGAGTTCTACTCTCCTCTCTACATTTACTGGGAGCAGGAACAGGTAGAGTTCTACTCTCCTCTCTACATTTACTGGGAGCAGGAACAGGTAGAGTTCTACTCTCCTCTCTACATTTACTGGGAGCAGGAACAGGTAGAGTTCTACTCTCCTCTCTACATTTACTGGGAGCAGGACAGGTAGAGTTCTACTCTCCTCTCTACATTTACTGGGAGCAGGACAGGTAGAGTTCTACTCTCCTCTCTACATTTACTGGGAGCAGGAACAGGTAGAGTTCTACTCTCCTCTCTACATTTACTGGGAGCAGGACAGGTAGATTTCTACTCTCCTCTCTACATTTACTGGGAGCAGGAACAGGTAGAGTTCTACTCTCCTCTCTACATTTACTGGGAGCAGGACAGGTAGAGTTCTACTCTCCTCTCTCCTCTCTACATTTACTGGGAGCAGGAACAGGTAGAGTTCTACTCTCCTCTCTACATTTACTGGGAGCAGGAACAGGTAGAGTTCTACTCTCCTCTCTACATTTACTGGGAGCAGGAACAGGTAGAGTTATACTTTCCCCTCTACATTTTCTGGGAGCAGGAACAGGTAGAGTTCTACTCTCCTCTCTACATTTACTGGGAGCAGGAACAGGTAGAGTTCTACTCTCCTCTCTACATTTACTGGGAGCAGGACAGGTAGAGTTCTACTCTCCTCTCTACATTTACTGGGAGCAGGAACAGGTAGAGTTCTACTCTCCTCTCTACATTTACTGGGAGCAGGAACAGGTAGAGTTCTACTTTCCCCTCTACATTTTCTGGGAGCAGGAACAGGTAGAGTTCTTCTCTCCTCTACATTTACTGGGAGCAGGACAGGTAGAGTTCTACTCTCCTCTCTACATTTACTGGGAGCAGGAACAGGTAGAGTTCTACTCTCCTCTCTCCTCTCTACATTTACTGGGAGCAGGAACAGTTAGAGTTCTACTCTCCTCTCTACATTTACTAGGAGCAGGAACAGGTAGAGTTCTACTCTCCTCTCTGCACTCTGCTCTCTACATTTACTGGGAGCAGGAACAGGTAGAGTTCTACTCTCCTCTCTCCTCTCTACATTTACTGGGAGCAGGGACAGGTAGAGTTCTACTCTCCTCTCTACATTTACTGGGAGCAGGAACAGGTAGAGTTCTACTCTCATCTCTGCTCTCTACATTTACTGGGAGCAGGAACAGGTAGAGTTCTACTCTCCTCTCTACATTTACTGGGAGCAGGAACAGGTAGAGTTCTACTCTCCTCTCTACATTTACTGGGAGCAGGAACAGGTAGAGTTCTACTCTCCTCTCTACATTTACTGGGAGCAGGAACAGGTAGAGTTCTACTCTCCTCTCTACATTTACTGGGAGCAGGACAGGTAGAGTTCTACTCTCCTCTCTACATTTACTGGGAGCAGGACAGGTAGAGTTCTACTCTCCTCTCTACATTTACTGGGAGCAGGAACAGGTAGAGTTCTACTCTCCTCTCTACATTTACTGGGAGCAGGACAGGTAGAGTTCTACTCTCCTCTCTCCTCTCTACATTTACTGGGAGCAGGAACAGGTAGAGTTCTACTCTCCTCTCTACATTTACTGGGAGCAGGAACAGGTAGAGTTCTACTCTCCTCTCTACATTTACTGGGAGCAGGAACAGGTAGAGTTATACTTTCCCCTCTACATTTTCTGGGAGCAGGAACAGGTAGAGTTCTACTCTCCTCTCTACATTTACTGGGAGCAGGAACAGGTAGAGTTCTACTCTCCTCTCTACATTTACTGGGAGCAGGACAGGTAGAGTTCTACTCTCCTCTCTACATTTACTGGGAGCAGGAACAGGTAGAGTTCTACTCTCCTCTCTACATTTACTGGGAGCAGGAACAGGTAGAGTTCTACTTTCCCCTCTACATTTTCTGGGAGCAGGAACAGGTAGAGTTCTTCTCTCCTCTACATTTACTGGGAGCAGGACAGGTAGAGTTCTACTCTCCTCTCTACATTTACTGGGAGCAGGAACAGGTAGAGTTCTACTCTCCTCTCTCCTCTCTACATTTACTGGGAGCAGGAACAGTTAGAGTTCTACTCTCCTCTCTACATTTACTAGGAGCAGGAACAGGTAGAGTTCTACTCTCCTCTCTGCACTCTGCTCTCTACATTTACTGGGAGCAGGAACAGGTAGAGTTCTACTCTCCTCTCTCCTCTCTACATTTACTGGGAGCAGGGACAGGTAGAGTTCTACTCTCCTCTCTACATTTACTGGGAGCAGGAACAGGTAGAGTTCTACTCTCATCTCTGCTCTCTACATTTACTGGGAGCAGGAACAGGTAGAGTTCTACTCTCCTCTCTACATTTACTGGGAGCAGGAACAGGTAGAGTTCTACTCTCCTCTCTACATTTACTGGGAGCAGGAACAGGTAGAGTTCTACTCTCCTCTCTACATTTACTGGGAGCAGGAACAGGTAGAGTTCTACTCTCCTCTCTACATTTACTGGGAGCAGGACAGGTAGAGTTCTACTCTCCTCTCTACATTTACTGGGAGCAGGACAGGTAGAGTTCTACTCTCCTCTCTACATTTACTGGGAGCAGGAACAGGTAGAGTTCTACTCTCCTCTCTACATTTACTGGGAGCAGGACAGGTAGATTTCTACTCTCCTCTCTACATTTACTGGGAGCAGGAACAGGTAGAGTTCTACTCTCCTCTCTACATTTACTGGGAGCAGGACAGGTAGAGTTCTACTCTCCTCTCTCCTCTCTACATTTACTGGGAGCAGGAACAGGTAGAGTTCTACTCTCCTCTCTACATTTACTGGGAGCAGGAACAGGTAGAGTTCTACTCTCCTCTCTACATTTACTGGGAGCAGGAACAGGTAGAGTTATACTTTCCCCTCTACATTTTCTGGGAGCAGGAACAGGTAGAGTTCTACTCTCCTCTCTACATTTACTGGGAGCAGGAACAGGTAGAGTTCTACTCTCCTCTCTACATTTACTGGGAGCAGGACAGGTAGAGTTCTACTCTCCTCTCTACATTTACTGGGAGCAGGAACAGGTAGAGTTCTACTCTCCTCTCTACATTTACTGGGAGCAGGAACAGGTAGAGTTCTACTTTCCCCTCTACATTTTCTGGGAGCAGGAACAGGTAGAGTTCTTCTCTCCTCTACATTTACTGGGAGCAGGACAGGTAGAGTTCTTCTCTCCTCTCTACATTTACTGGGAGCAGGAACAGGTAGAGTTCTACTCTCCTCTCTACATTTACTGGGAGCAGGAACAGGTAGAGTTCTACTCTCCTCTCTACGTTTACTGGGAGCAGGAACAGGTAGAGTTCTACTCTCCTCTCTGCTCTCTACATTTACTGGGAGCAGGAACAGGTAGAGTTCTACTCTCCTCTCTGCTCTCTACATTTACTGGGAGCAGGAACAGGTAGAGTTCTACTCTCCTCTCTACATTTACTGGGAGCAGGAACAGGTAGAGTTCTACTCTCCTCTCTACATTTACTGGGAGCAGGGACAGGTAGAGTTCTACTCTCCTCTCTACATTTACTGGGAGCAGGAACAGGTAGAGTTCTACTCTCCTCTCTACATTTACTGGGAGCAGGAACAGGTAGAGTTCTACTCTCCTCTCTACATTTACTGGGAGCAGGAACAGGTAGAGTTCTACTCTCCTCTCTACATTTACTGGGAGCAGGAACAGGTAGAGTTCTACTCTCCTCTCTGCACTCAGCTCTCTACATTTCCATGGGTTCCTACAGGCTTCGTCAGCAGCAGTTGTAGACGAACAGTTGTAGATGGGCCTTCCCAACAACGCAGAGAGAAAGAACATAGAGAACTAATAGGAAAGGAATAACACCTAGTAATACATTTACCAATAAATACACAATGAGTAACGATAACTTGGCTATATACATAAAGTACCAGTACCTAGTCGATGTGAAGGGTTCATTGAGTAGATACAGTGGGGCAAAAAAGTATTTAGTCAGCCACCAATTGTGCAAGTTCTCCCACTTAAAAAGATGAGAGGCCTTTAATTTTCATCATAGGTACACTTCAACTATGACAGACAAAATGAGAAAAAAAATCCAGAAAATCACATTGTAGGATTTTTAATGAATTGATTTGCTCGGCAACATGATATGAATCTACTGTGGTGTTGGATTTTTACTCCAGGAAATATATATATAGTATATTATAGTATAGCATAGTGTTGTTTAATGATGTGTGGTGAACTTGGAAATACATATAGTGTGTAGTATAGTATGGTATAATAAGGTATAGTTCATACAGTACACTCAGTATGTGTTGATAGAAGCCAGTTGTGAAGCAAGACTTGACAGAGTGAATCTGTGTCACAACAGTTTGTCTTGCTCTGTTCTGCCCAGTGAAGACAAAGTGATGTCTCTGTAAGGGCTTGCAGGGTTTTTGGCACTGTGAGATATGACTTGACTTGTTGGCTGTTGTTATGTTCTGCTGGCATGCTCACACATCCTAACACACACACTAACACACACACAAACACACACACTGGCCGCCTCTTCTGAGCTCATCTGACAGTGCTGTGTCGACTCAGCTGCTTCGCCTGTCACCTCCACGTTTCAGGTGGCTGGTAACACAAAGCGCTGTGTGACACGCACACAGAGGACCCTGTCACACACACACACACACACACACACCCACACGTGTCATGCCTGCACGCATCATGCCAGCTGCCAACAGCGGCCCTTTAAACACCCTCCCTCTATCCCTAACCCCTATCCCTCTCCCGTTAAGTAGAACCAAACAAACAAACATATGTCACCCATAAAGACACCAAAACACCCTGCACTCCCAGTGAGCCATGAAAGATGGGGCATTACCAGAGCGATTAGCAGCAGCAAATTCAATTAATCTCTGCAGAGGGAGAGGGGTAGAGAGCGGGAGGGATGGTACCCCCCTCTCCTGGTAATTAATAGAAGCCCAGTTAGATGTCACTAGGTTTGGGATGAGATGACCTTCTCCTGGTAATTAATAGAATACCAGTTAGATGTCACTAGGTTTGGGATGAGATGACCTTCTCCTGGTAATTAATAGAAGCCCAGTTAGATGTCACTAGGTTTGGGATGAGATGACCTTCTCCTGGTAATTAATAGAAGACCAGTTAGTTGCCACTAGGTTTGGGATGAGATGACCTTCTCCTGGTAATTAATAGAAGCCCAGTTAGTTGTCATTAGGTTTGGGATGAAATGACCTTCTCCTGGTAATTAATAGAAGACCAGTTAGTTGCCACTAGGTTTGGGATGAGATGACCTTCTCCTGGTAATTAATAGAAGCCCAGTTAGTTGCCACTAGGTTTGGGATGAGATGACCTTCTCCTGGTAATTAATAGAAGACCAGTTAGATGTCACTAGGTTTGGGATGAGATGACCTTCTCCTGGTAATTAATAGAAGCCCAGTTAGTTGTCATTAGGTTTGGGATGAAATGACCTTCTCCTGGTAATTAATAGAAGACCAGTTAGTTGCCACTAGGTTTGGGATGAGATGACCTTCTCCTGGTAATTAATAGAAGACCAGTTAGTTGGCACTAGGTTTGGGATGAGATGACCTTCTCCTGGTAATTAATAGAAGCCCAGTTAGTTGCCACTAGGTTTGGGATGAGGAGGACTGTAACACTGAATCTAATTCACTCAGGATCTATTTATATTCTGGTGGCAGAGCCCGACAACACGTAGGGTGGTGCGGCGGAATGCGGCGCGGGTGGGGAGAACTAACGTGTATGTGTGTGTGTTTGCAAGTCTGGTCTGGCCCACAGCCCATCCCTGAGGGAGAGGAGAAGACTGACGGAGGACTGTTCTAATTGGCTCGTCTTTCTCACTTCAGACAGCCAAGACTTTTCATCACGACGCGATCAGGTTCCAATTTTCTCATAACCCGCTCCACCCTCCTTCCTTCAGATCCAATAAACAAGCTTCTTTAATAGAAGACGGGAATAGGAAAAATGCAAGTCAGCAGCTATTTAATCATCACTTTCAATTGGCTCCTGTGTGCAGTCAGAGGGAAATGTCTGGTCTGGAATAAGAGAGAATAAGAGAGGACGGAAGAGGAAACTATTTATTTACAACCCAGGACCAGATCACCACCTAACAACAAAACAACACCAGAGTAGACCACATAAAGTAGAACATAGCAACAAGGGGCCAGCCAACCTGACCACCACAACAAGTCAACTCACATCTCAGGGCTACATTCAGAGAGAGAGATGATAGAGGAGACTGAAAGAGGACATGATCTCACCCAAAGGCTGCAGGGCAAAAGAGAGAGAGAAGAAGAAAGATAACACAGACTAGAAAACCTTCCCCAACAGCAAAGGTCACAGTTATAACTTTTACTGTTGCGATGGTAACAGGACTCAACCCTGAACTACAGTATATATCTAGAGGCAGGTTAGCTGAGGGCCTGTGAGCACCGAGCAGAGGAGGGTCAGAGTTCATCATAATCTTAAGGGGGCACAGCCAGCCAGGTAGGACAGCTCCTCTAGAGGCCTGGAGGCCATGCTGCACTTTGTGTTGCACTTGGACAGTTGAAAGTGGAGTGTTGGGACAACTCCTACAGGTGATAGAGGAGTGTTGGGACAACTCCTACAACCTGCAAAGAGAAAAGAAAGCGACATCGGAAGATAAAGAGAGGGAGGGAAAGAGATGAGATCAATGGAGAGAGTGAAAGAAATGTGGCAATGGATAAAGAGTAGAATATAAAGAGTTGTAGAAGAACGGCATGAAACCAAGAGAGAGAAGGCTGACAAGGAAGGAGAGATGAAAAAAGGTGATATTGACATGGAGATATGTTGAGAGGAAGAGAGGAGTGTGAGAATTCAGAGAAGAGGTCAGGGAGTTGTTGATGTCGGTGTTGCTTTCTTCAGTTCCTGTACTCACGGCTCCCTGAAGGAAAAAACATAGACATTCACCCACAGAGTATATTTTACCCACCTCTTCCCTTCATCCCTCCCATAGTCATCAACCAACACCCCCCCCCCCCCCCCCCCCCCCACACACACACACACACCACACTTCTGTCTCTTCCCAGTGGAGGGGGGATGAGGCGGCAGCCCCCTGGAATACTCCTGCACAGTGAGAGGATCAATGCTGAGAGTAATACTACATGAGGAGGAGGGGACACTGTCTGAGCAGAGATTTTCACATGACTGAGGCTCCACACAACACCAGAATCCTCACCCTGTCTGCCTGTGTTCTTGTGTTCTTGTGTGTGTGCATGCTTTAGGGTGTGATTGAGAGTGTGTGAGAGACAGTGTGTGATGTGGGTGTGTGTTTCTGCGTGTGTTTGTGTATGTGTGTGTGTGTGTGTGTTTGTACTTGTGTTTGTGTGTGTGTATGAGCAACAGAGCGTGTGCGTAATGTGTGTGTACGTGCGTGTGTGTGTGTGTGTCACACCTGCCACGGAGATGTGAGCAGCACCCGAGGGAGCCGGCAGCCAGTTACCATGGGGATATTGAAATGTGCACATCTTCAGGGTCATGTGGTCTAAAATAAGCCCTTTGCTGTTTGTGTTAACATTGTGGCATGATGACACAGACACAGTCTCCTGCCTCCCAGTCTCACTGTGGACAATGTTCACTGTTCTTGGAGATCAGAGGGACCACTAAGATGTTTGGCACCAGATAAAGCAAGCTATCAGGCCCAGGGGTCAACGTGTGTGTGAGTGTGGTGGTGTGTGTTACCGCTATGATCGGCAATAAAGGCTGACCCCTCGCTGTACTGCTGTATGAAGTGCTTATCTGCCATGGTGTTTGTGGAGCACCTTCCCCGTGTGAAAATCTCTCTCAGCCTCTGGAGCGTTGCACTGTCGATGGAGAAAAAGGGTTTAGTGCTGTGTGTGTGTGTGTGTGTGTGTGTGTGTGTGTGTGTGTGTAGGTGTGTTTGTTTGCAGGTGTGTGTGTGTGTGTAAGAGAGAGAGAGAGCAAGAGCGAGAGAGCAATGTGTGTCTGTCTGGTCTGGTCTTGGTCTGTCTGTTTGTGTGTGTGGCTGAGTGTCTGAGAGAGCGAGTCTGCGTGTGTGTTGGTGTGAATGACAGTCAGTTGCTGAGAGGGCTGAGAGGGGTTAGGTTGGGGAGAAGGGGGATGGGGATGGGGGGTGGGGAAGGGGGTGAGGGGGGTGGGTGATGGGGGGTCTGGGTACTCACTGTAGGGGACACACTCGTACTGTATCTCCAGGTACTTGTAGGTCCCTGGGCAGGGGTCTGGGAACACATCGGACCCTGCCACCACCACACACTGGGTACGGTTATTACATCTGTCCCACAGAGAGAGAGAGGGGGAGAGAGAGAGAGGGGGGGGGGGGAGAGAGAGAGAGAGAGAGAGAGAGATATATAGAGAGATATATATATATATAGAGAGAGAGAAAGAGTGAGAGAGAGAGATAGAAAGAAAGAGAGAGATAGAAAGAAAGAGTGAGAGAGAAAAAGAGAGAAAGAGCAAGAGAGAGAGAAAGAGCAAGAGAGAGAGAGAGAAAGAGCAAGAGAGAGAGAGAGAAAGAGCAAGAGAGAGAGAGAGAAAGAGCAAGAGAGAGAGATAGAGAGAGAGATAGAAAGAAAGAGCGAGAAAGAGAGAGTGAGTGAGGGGAGAGAGAGAACATTAAAAAGGAACACAAAATTCAACATACAAATTAGGATCTGGCTAAAAATACTTGAATCAGTTATAGAACCCATTGCCCTTTATGGTTGTGAGGTCTGGGGTCCGCTCACCAACCAAGAATTCACAAAATGGGACAAACACCAAATTGAAACTCTGCATGCAGAATTATGCAAAAAGATCCTCTATGTACAACGCAAAACAGCAAATAATGTACGCAGAGTAGAATTTGGGCCGATACCCACTAATTATCTAAAATCTCCAGAAAAGAGATGTTAAATTCTACAACCACCTAAAAAGGAAACAATTCCCAAACCTTCCATAACAAAGCCATCACCTACAGAGAGATGATCCTGGTGAAGACTCTGTTCAGAAACACATACAGACCCCACAGAGCCCCAGGACAGCAACACAATTAGACCCAACCAAATCATGAGAAAACAAAAAGATAATTACTTGACACATTGGAAAGAATTAACAAAAAAACAGAGCAAACTAGAATGCTATTTGGCCCTAAACAGAGAGTACACAGTGGCAGAATACCTGACAACTGTGACTGACCCAAAATTAAGGACATCATTGACTATGTACAGACTCAGTGAACATAGCCTTGCTATTGAGAAAGGCCGCCGTAGGCAGACCTGGCTCTCAAGAAAAGACATGTGCTCACTGCCCACAAAATGAGGTGGAAATTGAGCTGCACTTCCTAACCTCCTGCCAAATGTATGACCATATTAGAGACACATATTTCCCTCAGATTACACAGATCCACAAAGAATTTGAAAACAAACCCAATTTTGATAAACTCCAATATCTACTGGGTGAAATTCCACAGTGCCACAAGAAAACGGTAACCAGTGAAGAACAAACGCCAGTGTTAATACGGCCTATATTTATTTTCCCTTTTGTACTTTTTGCACATCATTACAACACTGTATAAATAAATATGACATTTGAATGTAATGTTTACTGTTCATTTTGTATTGTTTATTTATCTTTTGTTTATTATCTATGTTGCTCTGTCTGTATGCTATGTCTTGCTTGTTCTATGTTGCTCTGTCTGTATGCTATGTCTTGCTTGTTCTATGTTGCTCTGTCTGTATGCTATGTCTTGCTTGTTCTATGTTGCTCTGTCTGTATGCTATGTCTTGCTTGTTCTATGTTGCTCTGTCTGTATGCTATGTCTTGCTTGTTCTATGTTGCTCTGTCTGTATGCTATGTCTTGCTTGTTCTATGTTGCTCTGTCTGTATGCTATGTCTTGCTTGTTCTATGTTGCTCTGTCTGTATGCTATGTCTTGCTTGTTCTATGTTGCTCTGTCTGTATGCTATGTCTTGCTTGTTCTATGTTGCTCTGTCTGTATGCTATGTCTTGCTTGTCCTATGTTGCTCTGCGTGTGCTCACTGCTCAATGATTGTCTATATTGTAATTGTTTTTAATAACCTGCCCTGGGACGGCGGTTGAAAATTAGCCGGCTGGCTAAAACCGACACTTTTACTGAAACGTTGTTTAATGTGCACTGTCCCTGTAAAAATAAAATAAACTCAAACTTAAACTATTTCACTTGCTTTGGCAATGTACACATATGTTTCCCATGCCAAATAAAGCCCCTCAAGTATCCGCCCCTTTTGTACATTTTCGCCTAAAATGACATACCCAAATCTAACTGCCTGTAGCTCAGGACCTGAAGCAAGGATATGCATATTCTTGACACCATTTGAAAGGAAACACTTTGAAGTGTGTGGAAATGTTAAATGAATGTAGGAGAATAGAACACATTAGATCTGCTAAAAACATTTTTGTATTTTTGAAATCTTTTTGAAATCTTTGAAATGCAAGAGAAAGGCCATAATGTATTATTCCAGCCCAGGTGCAATTTAGATTTTGTGTATGCGCAAAGTTTTAGACTGATCCAATGAACCATTGCATTTCTGGTCAAAATGTTGTGTCAACACTGCCCAAATGTGCCTAATTGGTTTATTAATAACTTTTCAAGTTCATAACTGTGCACTCTCCTCAAACAATAGTGTGGTATTCTTTCACTGTAACAGCTACTGTAAATTGGACAGTGCAGTTAGATTAACAATAATCTAAACTTTCTGCCAATATCAGACATGTCTCTGTCCTGGGAAATGTTCTTGTTACTTACAACCTCATGCTAATTGCATTAGCCTATGTTAGCTCAACCGTCCCACGGGGGACCCACCGATCCTGTAGAAATTGAAATAGAATTGAAATTGAATTGAGAGTGAGAGAGAGAGAGAGAGAGAGAGAGAGAGAGAAACATGGGAACAGAGAAATAAAACTAGACAGAGGAGAGTGAAGAGAGTGATGAGAAAAAAATGAATGAGGTCATTGAGAGAATGACAGAAGAGACAAAAGAGAAGAGGCAGAAAAATGTCCTTGGGGCTAAAGACGGAGGGAACGGGTCGGAAGGGGGTCATTTCACACTAGACTAGATCATGTGACAGCTGGACCTGAGGGGATGAGGCGATGGAGGGATGAGGGAGGAAGAGTGCCGTAAGAGTCTCCCTCCCCCGATGGCTTGTGAGTGTGAGCAATTAAAGGTGAGAGAATGAGGGGGAGGGGGACTAGTGCTGCTAAGACACACACACACACACACACACACACACACACACACAGCTCAATGTATGCTCCCTCACACAATCACACTCCCAGCACACACACTTCCCTTTTCAGTACATTCCCCCCTTATCTGTCCTCCTCTATCCACCTCTGTCCTCCTCTTTCTTCTATCCTCCTCTATCCTCCTCTGTCTTCTGTCCTCCTCTGTCCTCCTCTGTCCACCTCTGTCCTCCTCTGTCTTCTATCCTCCTCTGTCTTCTGTCCTCCTCTGTCTTCTGTCCTCCTCTGTCCTCCTCTATCCTCTGTCCTCCTCTATCCTCTGTCCTCCCCTATCCTCCTCTATCCTCTGTCCTCCTCTATTCTCCTCTGTCTTCTATCCACCTCTGTCCTCCTCTGTCTTCTATCCACCTCTGTCCTCCTCTGTCTTCTATCTTCCTCTGTCCCTCTCTGTCTTCTATCCACCTCTGTCCTCCTCTGTCTTCTATCCACCTCTGTCCTCCTCTGTCTTCCTCTGTCCTGGTCGGTCCTCCTCTGTCTTCTATCCACCTCTGTCTTCCTCTGTCCTGGTCTGTCCTCCTCTGTCTTCTATCCTCCTCTGTCCACCTCTGTCCTCCTCTGTCTTCCTCTGCCCTGGTCTGTCCTCCTCTGTCTTCTATCCTCCTCTGTCCACCTCTGTCTTCCTCTGCCCTGGTCTGTCCTCCTCTGTCTTCTATCCTCCTCTGTCCACCTCTATCCTCCTCTGTACTTCTTTGTCCTGCTCTATCCTTCTCTGTCCTCCTCTATCTTCCTCTGTCCTCCTCTATCCAGCTTTAGCATTATTTCTCTCTTTCTGCTCTCTCTCTTGTTCATTCTCCATTTCTCTCCACGCCACTGCTGCACTCTCTTTATCTCCCCATCAGTGGTTCACTCTAGCCCAATCCCTCCCTCCATCCCTCCATCCCTACATCAATCCCCTTCAGATCTCTCCATCTCTCCATCCCTCCATCCCCACACCATTCCTCCTGTCCATCTCTCTCTCCCTCTGTGCTTCCCTCCATCTCACCAGTAGCACCCTCTCCCTCCGTTACATGTGTGATGGATAGCAGGGAGAGGGCTGCCATAGATCAGCTCTATGAGGAGGCAGATGCTAAGCACCGCCAGAGTGCAGCTGCAGGCAGCCACACTACAAACACAAATCTCACTACACACATACTGCATGCACTCGACTTTACACACTAACAGAACATAAGATAAAAAAACAAGCAGGACAGAAAGACACACCCACCCTGGGTGTCCTATGTCTTCTTATTTATCTTACACACACACACACACACACACACACACACACACACACACACACACACACACACACACACACACACACACACACACACACACACACACACACACACACACACACACACACACACACACACACACACACCTATCCACCCAACCCTCCCACCATACCTCTGTGACATGATCTTGAAGGCGTCAGGCAGGTAACACTGCACGTTCTCCATTTGGAAGGGGTCAGCGTCACAGATCTTGTCGTCCGTGCGGCCGTAGTTGGCTGTCTCAATCATGATGACATCACTGCCAGGGCAGCGCAGCTCGATGGGGTATCCCTCGCACGCCAGCTCTCTACGCATCAGGCCGAAGGGCATCGCTGACCGACTCAGAGCTACAGCAGAGAAAGAGAGAGAGGAGAGAGAGGGAGAGACAGAGGAGAGAGAGAGAGAGAGAGAGAAGGTGTGTTATTGACAATGTAAGTGCATGGTATGAAATAGGAGGGAAATCATACAAACAAATGGCAGACATACCACTCTCTGTAGAATAACAGAAACAGCATAAAGCAAATGACTAGGTAGAGAAAATGCTAGTCATCATGTACAGTAGCAGAAAGACAGGGCCTAAGAGCAGAATTTGTATTTTTGCATAGCAGTTAGAATATAACATAAACACAATGAGACCATCATCTCAATTCACAGAGGACACAACTAAAAACAGTGTAGCCAGCCTCATAGACAGAGAGTGCAAGTGGACCTTGGATCCTAAAAGAGCACTTCCAGACCAGACCTGCCTCCCAAATGGCACCCTATTCCCTATAGTACACACATTATTTTTAATATGGAATAGGGTGCCATTTGAGACACACCCCAGCTCTCCCAATCATGATATTTACCCACTTTGAGAGGCAAACTGTTAAACTTTCTGGCTTGTTCCATTAACAGACTCCCACACACACAGCTAGCAGCTCAACCCCCACCACTCGGACACGCACGCGTCTGACGCACAGCTCTGAAATAGAATGTCTGCCTTCCAGCCGACGTCAACATTACACCTGAGTAGGGCTCACCTCCATACGGAGAGGGGGAATGAGGGAGGGAGAGGAGGGAGAGGAGGAGACAAGAAAATACATTGAACAGAGAAGAGAAGAGGGCCTAAGAGAGGGAGAGAGAATCTCACCCTCGCCTCAGGCAGGGCCTCTCTGTACGAGGGCTGGCATTCCCCTAGGCTCCCTCCCCCCACCTGTGTCATCTGTTTGTTTGGCATTTGTACGCCCACTCCATGCAATCAGAAGACTGAGAGGGCAGCTAGGAGCGAGAGAGCTGGTGCGACGGACAGAGAGAGGGGGCAGCCAGGGTAGCGGGGGTTAATCGCTGTGCCAGGGCTGAGAGGGCAGCTAGGAGAGAGAGAGCTGGCGCGGTGGACAGAGAGAGGGGGCAGCCAGGGTAGCGGGGGTTAATCGCTGTGCCAGGGCTGAGAGGGCAGCTAGAAGAGAGAGAGCTGGCGCGGCGGACAGAGAGAGGGGGCAGCCAGGGTAGCGGGGGTTAATCGCTGTGCCTGGGCTGAGAGGGCAGCTAGGAGAGAGAGAGCTGGCGCGGCGGACAGAGAGAGGGGGCAGCCAGGGTTAATCGCTGTGCCAGGGCTGAGAGGGCAGCTAGGAGAGAGAGAGCTGGCGCGGCGGACAGAGAGAGGGGGCAGCCAGGGTAGCGGGGGTTAATCGCTGTGCCAGGGCTGAGAGGGCAGCTAAGAGAGAGAGAGCTGGCACGGCGGACAGAGAGAGGGGGCAGCCAGGGTAGCGGGGGTTAATCGCTGTGCCAGGGCTGAGAGGGCAGCTAGGAGAGAGAGAGCTGGCACGGCGGACAGAGAGAGGGGGCAGCCAGGGTAGCGGGGGTTAATCGCTGTGCCAGGGCTGAGAGGGCAGCTAGGAGAGAGAGAGCTGGCACGGCGGACAGAGAGAGGTGGCAGCCAGGGTAGCGGGGGTTAATCGCTGTGCCAGGGCTGAGAGGGCAGCTAGGAGAGAGAGAGCTGGCACGGCGGACAGAGAGAGGGGGCAGCCAGGGTAGCGGGGGTTAATCGCTGTGCCAGGGCTGAGAGGGCAGCTAGGAGAGAGAGAGCTGGCGCGGCGGACAGAGAGAGGGGGCAGCCAGGGTAGCGGGGGTTAATCGCTGTGCCAGGGCTGAGAGGGCAGCTTAGGAGAGAGAGAGCTGGCGCGGCGGACAGAGAGAGTGGCCAGCCAGGGTTAATCGCTGTGCCAGCGCTGAGAGGGCAGCTAGGAGAGAGAGAGCTGGCGCGGCGGACAGAGAGAGGGGGCAGCCAGGGTAGCGGGGGTTAATCGCTGTGCCAGGGCTGAGAGGGCAGCTAGGAGAGAGAGAGCTGGCACGGCGGACAGAGAGAGGGGGCAGCCAGGGTAGCGGGGGTTAATCGCTGTGCCAGGGCTGAGAGGGCAGCTAGGAGAGAGAGAGCTGGCACGGCGGACAGAGAGAGGGGGCAGCCAGGGTAGCGGGGGTTAATCGCTGTGCCAGGGCTGAGAGGGCAGCTAGGAGAGAGAGAGCTGGCACGGCGGACAGAGAGAGGGGGCAGCCAGGGTAGCGGGGGTTAATCGCTGTGCCAGGGCTGAGAGGGAAGCTAGGAGAGAGAGAGCTGGCGCGGCGGACAGAGAGAGGGGGCAGCCAGGGTTAATCGCTGTGCCAGGGCTGAGAGGGCAGCTAGGAGAGAGAGAGCTGGCGCGGCGGACAGAGAGAGGGGGCAGCCAGGGTTAATCGCTGTGCCAGGGCTGAGAGGGCAGCTAGGAGAGAGAGAGCTGGCGCGGCGGACAGAGAGAGGGGGCAGCCAGGGTTAATCGCTGTGCCAGGGCTGAGAGGGCAGCTAGGAGAGAGAGAGCTGGCGCGGCGGACAGAGAGAGGGGGCAGCCAGGGTTAATCGCTGTGCCAGGGCTAAGAGGGCAGCTAGGAGAGAGAGAGCTGGCGCGGCGGACAGAGAGAGGGGGCAGCCAGGGTAGCGGGGGTTAATCGCTGTGCCAGGGCTGAGAGGGCCACAGACATACTCAGAGAGAGACACTCTTCATCCACTCCATCTCTCTCTCCCTCATCCCCCTCTCCATCTCTCTCTCCCTCTCCTCTATCCCCCTCTCCATCTCTCTTCATCTGCACAAGTAGGCTTTCTAGCGGCCTCTGCATTCAGACCTTCAACAAATTCAGTCCTACTCAGCTCACCACAAAATGGCTGCAGCCTTGGCATGTCCTCCACAAGGTCCAGTAGATAAGCTCCAAAAAAATACCATATTGTTAAATTTGGCATGAAGAATGACAATTGAGGTGCTTGTATAATTGTTCCGCATTGAACAAAACCTGATATAGTGCCATTCATCAAAGCCTTGGGCCTGCATGTTGTGCCCCATAAAGGTCAATGGTGAAAATGCACTTGCCAGCATTTCATTTTGGGTCGTTGCTTCCCCTGAGTTGGATCTATGTGGCCCTGCATTTGCTGTTTTCTCACCCGGCTGGTATGTCTTGACAGTGTGTTTAAAAGTGCAAATGAAAAAACCTTCACTTGAACATGATTGGTCAACTCTCCCAGCCTTCCTCCATCAATGTATGTGAATATTTGGGTTGCTGCAGTTCAGACCTGTGGCTCTCTAACCTTGCCCACTCTGAGAGCTGCAAAAACTTGAAATCAGTCACCAAAGATAGGGGATAAAATGCAAAAAGGCTAAACAGCAAGAATGTTGTTCAAATGTGCTCAACAGGGTGGGTTAAATTGCCAGAAAAAGGTACTATAGAGTTAGAATATGGTAAATAAGTGTTTAATTAAAAAACATTATTTGGTGAAAAATATCATTGAATTGATGTCAAAAGACTATATACATTGATTAAACAATATTTCATGCTCCTTGTGGTAAATTAATCAATATTCAGACTAAAGAACGCCTATAAAATAATGCCTTTAATTGTAATAAAAAGCTGCACTCAAATTGTCACATATCTGAAATTGTAGTCTGAACATGTGGAAAACATGATGGAGAAATATGGATCATTTGAAATGTAAGAAAATAATTTTGGGGGACATTGTACTATATACCACCCAGAAACGCATTCATTTAAATGTAATTCAATATTCATGTTTGGACACACAAATGATCATAATTTGCTCAAATTTGCCATCAGTCCTCATATAAAGTGATACTGTGAGATTGAGATGAACTCATGGACAAGATTTCAATTGTTTGTCTCTGTGTGACATATAAAAGGAAGCTTGTGGTAGTTGTATGGGCCAATCCCGAACTAGTGTTCGCTCAACGACTGGAAGTCGACAGCTACATACAGAACAAGAGATGTGCTTGTTTTGTGCTGGGGAACCCCGTATTAAATACTAAGCATGGCCTCCCCTCCCCTCAATGAAAGCTGGGTTTGTATCCTGCCCAATGCATTCAACAAGTAGCCAAGCCAATCCATAAAGGGTTTTGATCGTGAGACTGCCTTGAAATAAATCTTTCATCACCAAATACTTTTTTTAAAGATCACAGTTGGGAGCAGCAAAACAGTGAGCAGACATTCTCACGCCCATCATGAAATGAGAAATGTGATGAGGCCGGTGACCCTCGTATTTAGAAACATAGTTTACCTGTAACAATTTCTTGTTAGGGGTTCAGGCAGCGAAGCTGCAAGAAACCATATTGTACTTGTTGGTTCCCCAGCAGTGAGCTCCCTTCTCCTACTCAAAGAGCTTAAGAGAGTTGTAGGGCTTCCCAGACACAGCCCATCTGTAAATAGCCCATCCAACTACTTACCTCATCCCCATATTGTTTTTCTTTACGTTTTTATTTATTTTGCACACCAGTATTTCTACTTGCTCATCATCATCTGCACATCTATCACTCCAGTGTTAATTTGCTAAATTGTAATTACTTTGCTACTATGGCCTATTTATTGCCTTACTCCATTTGCACACACTGTGTATAGATTTTTCTACTGTGTTATTGACTGTACTTTTGTTTATCCCATGTGTAACTCTGTGTTGTTGTTTTTGGCGCACTGCTTTGCTTTATCTTGGCCAGGTCGCATTTGTCAATGAGAACTTGTTCTTAACTGGCCTACCTAGTTAAATAAAGGTGGAAAAAAATGTCTCCCCCAGCAAGTCTGTCTCATTCTACCTCTTGATGTTTCAATGGTGCCAAGGATAGTTCCAGTTTTTATATGCTCTGATGTTTGCCTCTCTATGACACACCAGGTCTGATTCCAGCAACATGTGCTGTTTGCTCTGTTTGGGTCCTTCCACTGCTACTACATCTTAACAAGGCAAAGGTCTGGAATTAATCTGAGCCGTGTTACAGCACTATAGCAGACTTTTAAAGATCATTTATGCTTGAGCCGTCATGCGTAGTGTTTCCTGTGAATTTGATCTCTGCTAACATCTGGGAAAATGCCTTTAAAAGGCTCATAGAGAGCAATAGTAATAGTGTCTTTTTGTAGGCACTAATGCAGGCTAACACTGTCATGGCTCGCTGGCCAAAGCTTATGGGGAAATGAATGTTTTTGGAGGAGGGATTCAGGATAAACGCTGAAAATAAGGTCTGTGGTAAACACAGGCTTAGGAGATCTGATACGTGTTATTCTATGAGATAATCTTCATCAGCTAACATAACTTCTTGTGAAGTTTATGTAATCAAAACAAGCAAAAAGCTAACGATGTGCTAACATGTAAAAATATAAAACTACACCTCAGGTCGTGTGCTTTTGACATCGAGCTAAACGGCGTAGGTTACCTTATCAGACGGACCCAAAGTCTCCTCTAGACATCGTTGGGGAACTGATAAAATGAGCACCTTCCCGCTGAGGAGATATGGTTGCAGCCTGGAGCAAAACAATCTACCATCCTTGCATTTTTGTTCGAGCTGGTAAGCAGAAAGCTAACTAGCTTTTAGGCGGACTAGTGTAGCGTAGACTAGTTTGCATGGTCGGCGTAGTGACGTGAAGATGCTTGCCATTAAAGCTGAAGTTCAAGTTCTCTGACAGTTAGCGACTCATTAGCAAGTGACTTATTTTGAGAACGTAAAAGCTTTATAATTCCTAACGGTCATGTTAACTGACTGTTATCATCTCATAGAAGCCTCTGTTAACCTCTGACCTTATTTTCAGCACTTATCCCAAATAGGAATAGCAAACGAACCAGAGGTAGAAAATTATCATTAATTTCCGTTTTTTAGGACTACAAGCTGACAAGCGCTATTGTCGACTGTCTAGCGCTATTTTATTTTTATTTATTCGTTATTTTACCAGGTAAGTTGACTGAGAACACGTTCTCATTTGCAGCAACGACCTGGGGAATAGTTACAGGGGAGAGGAGGGGGATGAATGATCCAATTGTAAACTGGGGATTATTAGGTGACCGTGATGGTTTGAGGACCAGATTAGGAATTTAACTGCACATGGGTTGAATCCCGGCCAAAGTCCCATTGCCCATTCACCCATTACTCTTTTCATATTATTTATTAATGCACACAAGCTTTGTATTTAACACACCACTTTGAAAGTGAGAGTATCAACATTTTACTGGGATTTCTGATGGATTATCATCATTGTTGAGATTGTTGCATTTTTGTGACTATATCAGGTTTTGTTAAGCGCGAATTTCAATGCTTCTATACCAAAGTGAATCATTTTGGAGCTTACCTAGTGGACTAACAGTCAGAGCTCAGAGGCAGAGGGACGAGTTGGCAGGGGAGCTCTCCTTGGTGATGAAGGACAGCCAGTACATATGAGTGGAGCTTTCCACTGCCAGCTAGACACATAACTGCTGTCCATGGTGCTGAAGGAGTATGATGAGAATACGTCTATATAAATGCATTTGGAGAGCAATAACAATTGGAGTCTGGCTATGGTTTGTTCTACATCAGACAGACTAGAATAACCAATGGAGCTAGCAATGCATTGCGCTACATCAGAGTGACTGCAAAGTCTATGGGAGGGAACAGTCCACGGTACTGAAAACAGAATGATAGGTAGTGATAGGCTCTTTACGACCTTGAATCAACAGAGGGAACATTTTACACATTAAGTATGCCCCTTTCTTTGATCGGTGCCATTTTCTCAGTTTACCTCAGAGTCAAAGCTAGCTATCTCCAACCAACCAGATTTGACAAGAGAACTTTAAAAAGCTGCTGCTCTCCTCACCTACTTAGCCCTCTTATACTCCCCTGACCAGACTGTATTAGCAGTTGAGAAAGGCAGGACGCCGAAAAGCTGGGTTCTATGCTGGCTTATTGATATAATTAATTAAAATGAATGAAAAATGACTGAATAAAGCATATAAACAGGCTGTATTAGAGACTAGACTAGGAGACACTGTCTCTTCTCTCATCTCTCAGTGCTGGAACACACAGAACAGAACAGGCCTGTTTTCCTTGGCAGTTGATGATGAGGTTCTGGGTGAATTAGATTTCAGTCTATCCATTCAGGAAATGTGCCCGTAAGGGTCAACGTCAATGTCAGTCATTTCCAGAGATGCTGTGTAGCTGCAGCTACATGACTCACTGCATTGAGACTAGCTCATATTTCTAAATGGCATTCATGCAGCTGCATTACTTGGGTAATGTTGTGTCAGTGTGTAACTAAGGACATTAAGGCTGAATAGCCAGATCAAATTTATTTTAAATCCTTTATGCCTCAGCAGCATAATATTTCTTCGTAACGGCCTTATAAAAACACAACCAGACAAAGACGGCAAAAACACATTCATATTAGGAACACAGATGTTTCACACTCTCTCACTCTCTCTCTCTCTCTCGATCACAAACATTCTAATAAATGCATGCATATTCGCCCACGCACACACAGTCAGAGAGACAGACACATGCACACACACACACACACACACACACACACACACAGTCAGAGAGACAGACACATGCACACACACACACACACACACACACACACACACACACACACACACACACACACACACACACACACACAGTCAGAGAGACAGACACATGCAAACACACACACACACATACACACACACACACACACACACACACACACACACACACACACACACACACACACACACACACACACACACACACAGTCAGAGAGACAGACACACACACACACACACACAGTCAGAGAGACAGACACACACACAGTGCGGGGAATCTGTACTTTACTTTACTATTTATATTCTGCACAAATGTTACTTTTACTCCACTACATTCCTAAAGAAAATATATTTTTACTCCATACATTTTCCCTGACACCCAAAAAGTACTCGTTACATTTTGAATGCTTAGCAGGACAGGAAAATGGTCTAATTCACACATTTATCAAGAGAACATCCCCGGTCATGCCTACTGCTTCTGATTTGGCAGACTCACTAAACACAAAGGCTTCATATGTAAGTGATGTCTGAGTGTTGAAGCCCCTGAACATCCGTAAATAAAAAGAACAGAAAATCGTTCCGCCTGGTTTGCCTAATATACGGAATTAGAAATTATTTATACTTTTACTTTTGATACTTATGTATATTTTAGCAATTACATTTACTTTTGATACTTATGTATATTTAAAACCAAATACTTTTAGACCTTTACTCAAGTAGTATTTTACTGGGTGACTTTCACTTTTACTTGAGTCATTTACAATTACAGTTTTTTACAATCGCTAGGACACATTTGTCAATACTGAAGACACTTTTTCTCTTCACACAGTTCTCCTAACCAACTTTCAGCTTTGCACAGCAGTTAATTTCATATCCAAAATGAACTAAAACTACCAAAATACTTCATACATGTCTCAAATCAACTCATTCTTCCATAACACTAGCAAAGGTTGTCACCCAGCAAGCACACTGTCGCTCATAAAACAATGACCTAAAAAACACTAACAACAGGTAGCATTACACAATGTTTTCGTTAGTTACGTTTCTTTACAAAACAAGAATGACACCTCTCTACTGTTTAGAATTCACTGCAGTATATGTTACAGGAATGAATCAGACATCATGCAATATGCTTCAATATGTTTTCTGTCATTTTTTGGCATTGAGAGATTCCAAAATATAACTATTTGTATATACACCATCTGATCATGTGGATGGTGGTCATAAACCTTCCACCTTCACGAGGAAAATAATTCCTCTATGGGGTTGAGGAGTGGAGAGTAAGATGATGATCATGATTTATTACATGATCAATTATAGTGGCCCTAATCTCATCTGAGACTACAGCTCTTGATCTCCCTCTCAGTCTTCTTCCACTTCGCATACTCTCCCTCTCCCTCTCCCAGCCACTCTTCTTCCTGTCAGCCACTTCTCTATATCTTGCTGGATCCCTGTTTATATTGCAGTACATAATTATTCATAAGATGTTCTCTTCTGTATGGATGGTAATGAAATTGAAAGACTAACACCTGGGTAGGTGTTCAGCTACAATGGGAATCAGCTGTGGTTGGTCTAATGGTTTTGATAGTATTTCATGTTTTAGATTTGGAATATATTTCAATACGGTAATACTGTAGAAATGTAGCAAATTGCTGTCTTATTAAATGTTGTGTTATGTTAGGTTTTGATCTTAAGTTTAACAGTTTTGAAAAGAGTATGTAAACATGTGCAAATTGGCCTGTAGGTACATAGAGTTTTGGTGGTGGTTGTGTGAGCAAAGAATGAATGACATTTGAAATATGTAGTCATTGAATGCATTTTGTGCCAAAGCAAAAACCAAGGCTGTTGTGTTCACTGTGTGAAGAGTTTTGAAAAAGTGACCTAAGTATTGAGAAATGGTCCTGGCGATTGTAAAAACAACTATAACATAACTTTACTTCTACTCAAGTATGACAATGGAAATTGGGTACTTTTTCCACCACTACACACACATAGACACACACGCACGCACGCACACACACACACACACACATACACACACACAGTAACCCCCCCCCACACACACACATAGACACACACACACACACACACACACACACAGTAAACCCCCCCCCCCCACACACACCTCTGACACAGTAGGACGAGTGTGTAGTTCAGTATAGGATCCCTGTGGTGTAAGTACACATCTCCATACAGCTGGCCAGTGATTAGATCATTACACGGTGGTGATCAGGAGAGCAGAACTGAGCCAGACCGCAGGAGTCCAGACCCCATTCCCCTCATCACACTGTACACATTATACAGAACAGAATGGAAAAGTGACATTAAACCACACTGGGTGGCCACATCAAATATATATATAGAAACATATAAACGTTCATATTCTACCAAAAAAACAGACTACAACTTCCTGTTCCGTATCCTCTCTCATCCTGTCTGTTTCTGTCATAGCGTCATTCTGATTGAGAGTTTGACTTGCTAAGATCAGGGTGAATTCCATTTGAACTCAATAAAGAAGTAAATTACATTCTTAGATTGAACATTTTATTTTATTTGGGGCTTTTTCAGTTCATGAATTGGAATGGAATGGACCACCCCACAACCCTGATACATACAGTAAAGTAGTTTAGTAGTCGTTCAATAGACCTTTGATTATGTGGAAGTGTGATTAAAAAGACGACGGAGAGCAGATTTTATCACCGAGTGTGTGTGCATGCATGCGTGTGTGCGTGTGTGTGTGTGCATGCATGCGTGTGTGTGTGTGTCTGGGAATGTGTAAATATGTGGTTCTTCTGGGGGTTTGATGTGATAAGCCAGCCTGCTACAGGCTACATGTGTCCTTCACTCTGCAGGAATCCATCGATGTTTCTGGGCCTCTTCAGCCAAACACACAGTCACTTATCTCTTTCTGTAGGCACAGTTATACTATTTGAATTGGAGCGTCTCTCACAGCAACCACGTAACAAAGGTTGGATTAAAAACATTGCTACACTACAGAGTGTGAGCAATGACTTACATAGTCTAATGTGCACTCACACACAATGAGTGTACAGTTAACAGGCTGGTGGAGGAGAGTAGTATTTAAGTTAAAGTCCATTATCCACATATATTAAGAAAAGACATACAGTATAGCTGACAAAACAACATGTTAGTACAGAACAATGTACAAAGAAAACACACTTAAATATACACGAAAGTACCCTTGACCTTTCAAATACGCACGCACACACACACACACACACCAGGCGGGTGAGGGAGGTGTCATGCCAGTCCAGGGCGGCTGGTGTTAGTAAGGATCAGACTGGTGGCTCCATAATGGGACCAACATACTAATGAAGAGTGGAGGAGAGAGAGAGAGACAAGTCTGATTGGATTTGACTCATTATCCGAACAGTGTAATTAAAGCCAGGGGGGGCAGAGGGGAGAGGGACACTATAGGTCTCTCAGATAATAACACAGACACAGTGACTCAGACAAAAACACTGACACTGCAAAAACACAGACACACAAGGCCTTGGACAGATGGAAGGGCGGGCAGACAGGCAGACAGACAGATACTGATAACAAGTTCAAACAGGAGCCATTAATACAGGTAACGAGTGGAGGACAGAGGAGCCTCTTAATGAAGAAGTTACAGGTCTGTGAGAGCCAGAAATCTTGCTTATTTGTAAGTGACCAAATACTTATTTTCCACCATAATTTGCAAATAAATTCATTAAAAATCCTACAATGTGATTTTCTGGATTTTTTTTCTCATTTTGTCTGTCATAGTTGAAGTGTACCTATGATGAAAATTACAGGCCTCTCTCATCTTTTTAAGTGGGAGAACTTGCACAATTCGTGGCTAACTAAATACTTTTTTGCCCCACTGTATATTCCCCCCCCAAGCAGACACATCGATGGCCCTGAACAAACTTTATTTGACTCTATGTAAACTGGAAAGGCTAATCTGAAAACAAGACTCCCGAAATTCTATCAGCATATCGATTGTGCTACCAGGGCTGGTAAAACCCTGGATCATTATTATTCTAACCTCCGCGACGCATATACGGCCCTCCCCCACCCTCTTTTCGGAAAAGCTGACCACGACATGCTTCCAGCCTACAGACAGAAACTAAAACAGGGATCACCCGCGCTCAGGTCTGTTCAACGCTGGTCCAACCAATCTGATTCCACGCTTCAAGACTGCTTCCATCACGTGGATTTGGGATATCTGTCACGCCCTGGCCTTAGTTATCTTTGTTTTCTTTATTATTTTGGTTAGGCCAGGGTGTGATATGGGTGATTTATGTGTTTTGTCTTGTCTAGGGTTTTTTGTAGATTTATGGGGTTGTGTTCACTTTAGGTGTCTAGGTAAGTCTATGGTTGCCTAGATTGGTTCTCAATCAGAGGCAGGTGTTTATTGTTGTCTCTGATTGGGAACCATATTTAGGCAGCCATATTCTTTGGGTATTTTGTGGGTGATTGTTTCCTGTCTTTGTGTTTTATGCACCAGTTAGGACTGTTACGGTTTTCACGTTTATTGTTTTGTAGTTTGTTCATGTTTTTAGTTTTCTTATTAAAGAACCATGAACTACAACCACACTGCGTTTTGGTCCGCCTCTCCTTCCCAGGAAGAAAGCCGTGACAATATGTTCCGCATTGCATCCAACAACAACACTGAAGAATACACTGATTCGGGGAGCGAGTTCATTAGAAAGTGCATCGGCGATGTTATACCCACCGCAACGATTAAAACATTCCCAAACCAGAAACCGTGGATTGATGGCAGCATTCGCACTAAACTGAAAGCGCAAACCACTGCTTTTATACAGGGCAAGGTGACCGGAAACATGACCGAATACAAACAGTGTAGCTATTCCCTCCGCAAGGCTATCAAACAAGCTAAGTGTCAGTATAGAGACAAAGTAGAGTCGCAATTCAACGGCTCAGACACAAGAGGTATGTGGCAGGGTCTACAGTCAATCACGAATTACAAAAAGAAAACCAGCCCAGTCGCGGACCAGGATGTCTTGCTCCCAGACACACTAACTAACTTTTTTGCTCGCTTTGAGGACAATACAGTGCCACTGACAAGGCCCGCTACCAAAACCTGCGGGCTCTCCTTCACTGCAGCCGACGTGAGAAAAACATTTAAACGTGTTAACCCTCGCAAGGCTGCAGACCCAGACAGCATCCCAAGCCACGTCCTCAGAGCATGCGCAGACCAGCTGGCTGGTGTGTTTTGCAGACATATTCAATCAATCCTTATCCCAGTCTGCTGTTCCGACATGCTTCAAGAGGGCCACCATTGTTCCTGTTCCCAAGAAAGCTAAGGTAACTGAGCTAAACAACTACCGCCCTGTAGCACTCACTTCCGTCATCATGAAGTGCTTTGGGAGACTAGTCAAGGACCATATCCCCGCCACCCTACCTGACACCCTAGACCCACTCCAATTTGCTTATCAATAGGTCCACAGACGACGCAATCGCAAGCACACTGCACACTGCCCTAACCCATCTGGACAAGAGGAATACCTATGTGAGAATGCTGTTCATCGACTACAGCTCTGCTGGGTCTCAACCCTGCCCTGTGCAACTGGGTACTGGACTTCCTGATGGGCCGCCACCAGGTGGTGAGGGTAGGTAACAACATCTTCACCCCGCTGATCCTCAACACTGGGGCCCCACAAGGGTGCGTTCTGAGCCCTCTCCTGTACTCCCTGTTCACCCACGACTGCGTGGCCATGCACGCCTCCAACTCAATCATCAAGTTTGCAGACGACACTACAGTGGTAGGCTTGATTACCAACTACGACGAGACAGCCTACAGGGAGGAGGTGAGGGCCCTATGAGTGTGGTGTCAGGAAAATAACCTTACACTCAATGTCAACAAAACAAAGGAGATTATTGTGGACTTCAGGAAACAGCAGAGGGAGCACCCCCCTATTCACATCGACGGGACAGTAGTGGAGAGGGTAGTAAGTTTCAAGTTCCTCGTCGTACACATCACAGACAAACTGAATTGGTCCACCCACACAGACAGCGTTGTGAAGAAGGCGCAGCAGCACCTCTTCAACCCTAGGAGGCTGAAGAAATTCGGCTTGTCACCAAAAGCACTCACAAACGTCTACAGATGCACAATCGAGAGCATCCTGTCGGGCTGTATCACCGACTGGTATGGCAACTGCTTCGCCCACAACCGTAAGGCTCTCCAGAGGGTAGTGAGGTCTGCACAACGCATCACCGGGGGGGCAAACTACCTGCCCTCCAGGACACCTACACCACCCAATGTCACAGGAAGGCCATAAAGATCATCAAGGACAACAACCATCCAAGCCACTGCCTGTTCACCCCGCTTTCATCCAGAAGGCTAGGTCAGTACAGGTGCATCAAAGCAGGGACCACTATTAAACAGCCACCACTAACACTGAGTGGCTGCTGCCAACATACTGACTCAACTCCAGCCACTTTAATAATGGAAATGGATGGAAATTGATGTAAAAAAATGTATCACTAGCCACTTTAAACAATGCCACTTAATATAATGTTTACATACCCTACATTACTCATCTCATATGTACATGTATATACTGTACTCTATATCATCTACTGCATCTTGCCATCTTTATGCAATACATGTATCCCTAGCCACTTTAAACTATGCCACTTTTATGTTTACATACCCTACATTACTCATCTCATATGTATATGTATATACTGTACTCTATATCATCTACTTACTGCATCTTGCCGTCTTTATGTAATAAATGTATCACTAGACACTTTAAACTATGCCACTTTATGTTTATATACCCTACATTACTCATCTCATATGTATATACAGTACTCTATACCATCTACTGCATCTTGCCTATGCCGTTCTGTACCATCACTCATTCATATATCTTTATGTACATATTCTTTATCCCTCTACACTTGTGTGTATAAGGTAGTAGTTGTGGAATTGTTAGGTTAGATTACTCGTTGGTTATTACTGCATTGTCGGAACTAGAAGCACAAGCATTTCGCTACACTCGCATTAACATCTGCTAACCATGTGTATGTGACAATATGTGTATGTGACAGTTTAAAAAAAAAATGTTTTGGTATTACACATTTTGGTACTACACATGAGACTCTTTCAAAGTCAAAAATAGAAACATTTGGGAATCCAATTGAAATCAGCTTTATTTTGACCTTGGGTGTGACGCCACTGACAGACATTCTGTCTATGTTCATTTTTTGGGACTGATTCAGGGTGAAGCTCTGGCCTTCCAGGCAGACGCTGGACAGACGCTGTGATGGTGTGTGTGCGTGTCTCAGTGTCTGCCATTGAGCCTCTTTAGGAGATTATAGAATCCCAGGCCCCAGGGCAGACTGTCTGGTTGACTGGGCCTCCATGTGATAAGTCTCTCTCAGCCCTGTCTGTCTGTCTGTCTGTCTGTCTGTTTGGGCCTCCATGTGATCATCCTCTCTCAGACCGTCTAGCTGCTCCAGCGGTCATCATCTCCTAATCACCCTGCTGCTCATTAGTATTAGCACTGTAGCCTAGTGTATTAGCTAGTATAATATGGTAGAGGAGCACTGTAGTTCAGAGCTAATCCTGTTAGCATAATATTGCAGCCTGGACTAGAGCCTTAGTTAGCATTGACATTGTAGTCTAGCCTTCCAGTTTTTCTAGATTAGCCTCGGCCTAAATCTCATCACTTCTAGGTCAGATCCTCCTGGTGAGGCTGTGTGTTACAGTCATTGATTAGAGGAGACAACTCTCAACATGGAGAGTGGGTGATCTTCCTTTCTTTAAATACATAATCTTTGTTAGCATATTAGCATAGTGCCTGAGCAGAACCAGTTAGCGCAACGGGCCTGACAAGCGTGGCCCGTCACCACAGAAGAGCTCAGGCACAACGGCCACAGCTGTCACATCCAGCCAGCGCTCAACCAGAGGAGTCGGAAGCTGGGAGGACCGCAGGGTGACATGTAAACCTCGCTCCAGAGCCAGGCCGAGACAGGACACGACAAGACAGGACGAGATCAGACAGGACGAGACGAGACAGGATGAGATGACACAGGACGAGACAGGATGAGATGAGACCAGACTGAATTGGGAGTCACCAGTCATGCCATGGGGTCAAAACACAAAGCAGCGCAAAATGACACACATCCACTCTGAGCAAACCTAGTCAACCAGAGAGAGAGAGAGAGAAACCACCACGAAGAATGTAACAACAATGGACCTTTATAGGCTGTAAAGACACAAGGTCAGAGAAAAAAAGTAAAGGAGAAGAAAGAAAGACAAACATTCTCCCTTAACTGGGAAGAGTCATATTCCTGAGCCTCTCCCCTCATCACAGCCTTTCTTTCAATGACTACAGCGCCCCAACACTCCAACTGAACCCAATTACAGCACACACCAGAACATTACATCACCCAAAGAGATGAAAACACACACGTAGACACGCACACGGACACACACGGGCACACCAGCAAGACACGCACACACACACACATATTCACACATGCACACATGCACACACACGTATAGACATGCACGCCTACACTAACGCACACATGCTCACACACACATATACACACACACTGCTGCGCTGAACACACTCTCCCTAACCTCACGGCGCACACACACTCTCCAGCTAGGGACCTGACTCCAGATCACATTCAGCCAATCTCTAGCTAGGGACCTGACTCCAGATCACATTGAGCTCACATCCAGCTAGGGACCTGACTCCAGGTCACATTCAGCCACTCTCCAGCTAGGGACCTGACTCCAGGTCACATTCAGCTCACATCCAGCTAGGGACCTGACTCCAGATCACATTGAGCTCACATCCAGCTAGGGACCTGACTCCAGGTCACATTCAGCCACTCTCCAGCTAGGGACCTGACTCCAGGTCACATTCAGCTCACATCCAGCTAGGGACCTGACTCCAGGTCACATTCAGCTCACATCCAGCTAGGGACCTGACTCCAGATCACATTGAGCTCACATCCAGCTAGGGACCTGACTCCAGGTCACACTCAGCCACTCTCCAGCTAGGGACCTGACTCCAGGTCACATTCAGCTCACATCCAGCTAGGGACCTGACTCCAGATCACATTGAGCTCACATCCAGCTAGGGACCTGACTCCAGGTCACATTCAGCCACTCTCCAGCTAGGGACCTGACTCCAGGTCACATTCAGCTCACATCCAGCTAGGGACCTGACTCCAGGTCACATTCAGCTCACATCCAGCTAGGGACCTGACTCCAGATCACATTGAGCTCACATCCAGCTAGGGACCTGACTCCAGGTCACATTCAGCCACTCTCCAGCTAGGGACCTGACTCCAGGTCACATTGAGCTCACATCCAGCTAGGGACCTGACTCCAGGTCACATTCAGCCACTCTCCAGCTAGGGACCTGACTCCAGGTCACATTCAGCTCACATCCAGCTAGGGACCTGACTCCAGGTCACATTCAGCTCACATACAGCTAGGGACCTGACTCCAGATCACATTGAGCTCACATCCAGCTAGGGACCTGACTCCAGGTCACATTCAGCCACTCTCCAGCTAGGGACCTGACTCCAGGTCACATTCAGCCACTCTCCAGCTAGGGACCTGACTCCTGGTCAACATTCAGCCACTCTCCAGCTAGGGACCTGACTCCAGATCACACTCAGCCACTCTCTAGCTAGGGACCTGACTCCAGATCACATCCAGCCACTCTACAGCTAGGGACCTGACTCCAGATCACATTCAGCCACTCTCTAGCTAGGGACTTGACTCCAGATCACATCCAGCCACTCTCTAGCTAGGGACCTGACTCCAGATCACATTCAGCCACTCTCCAGCTAGGGACCTGACTCCAGATCACATCCAGCCACTCTCCAGCTAGGGACCTGACTCCAGATCACATCCAGCCACTCTCTAGCTAGGGACCTGACTCCAGATAACATCCAGGCACTCTCCAGCTAGGGACCTGACTCCAGATCACATCCAGTCACTCTCCAGCTAGGGACCTGACTCCAGATCACATGCAGCCACTCTCTAGCTAGGGACCTGACTCCAGATCACATTCAGCCACTCTCTAGCTAGGGACCTGACTCCACCTCACATTCAGCCACTCTCCAGCTAGGTACCTGGCTTCAGATCACATCCAGCCACTCTCCAGCTAGGGACCTGACTCCACCTCAGATTCAGCTCACATCCAGCTAGGGACCTGACTCCAGATCACATTGAGCTCACATCCAGCTAGGGACCTGACTCCAGGTCATATTCAGCCACTCTCCAGCTAGGGACCTGACTCCAGGTCACATTCAGCCACTCTCCAGCTAGGGACCCGACTCCTGGTCAACATTCAGCCACTCTCCAGCTAGGGACCTGACTCCAGGTCACACTCAGCCACTCTCTAGCTAGGGACCTGACTCCAGGTCAAACTAAGCTCACATCCAGCTAGGGACCTGACTCCAGATCACATTCGGCCACTCTCTAGCTAGGGACCTGACTCCACCTCACATTCAGCCACTCTCTAGCTAGGGACCTGACTCCACCTCACATTCAGCCACTCTCTAGCTAGGGACCTGACTCCACCTCACATCTAGCCACTCTCCAGCTAGGGACCTGACTCCACCTCACATTCAGCCACTCTCCAGCTAGGGATCTGACTCCACCTCACATCCAGCCACTCTCCAGCTAGGGACTTGACTCCAGATCACATTCAGCCACTCTCTAGCTAGGGACCTGACTCCAGATCACATTCAGCCACTCTCTAGCTAAGGACCTGACTCCAGATCACATCCAGCCACTCTCTAGCTAGGGACCTGACGCCGGCTCACATCCAGCCACTCTCTAGCTAGGGACCTGACTCCGGTTCCCATTCAGCCACTCTCCAGCTAGGGACCTGACTCCAGGTCAACGTTCAGCCACTCTCCAGCTAGGGACCTGACTCCACCTCACATGCAGCCACTCTCCAGCTAGGGACCTGACTCCACCTCACATTCAGCCACTCTCCAGCTAGGGACCTGACTCCAGATCACATTCAGCCACTCTCCAGCTAGGGACTTGACTCCAGATCACATTCAGCCACTCTCTAGTTAGGGACCTGACTCCAGATCACATCCAGCCACTCTCTAGCTAAGGACCTGACTCCAGATCACATTCAGCCACTCTCTAGCTAGGGACCTGACTCCACTTCATAATCAGCCACTCTCCAGCCAGGGACTTGACTCCACCTCACATCCAGCCACTCTCCAGCTAGGGACCTGACTCCGACTCACATCCAGCCACTCTCTAGCTAGGGACCTGACTCCACCTCACATTCAGCCACTCTCTAGCTAGGGACCTGACTCCGGCTCACATCCAGTTCCACTCTCCAGCTAGGGACTTGACTCCAGATAACATCCAGCCACTCTCCAGCTAGGGACCTGACTCCGGCTCACATCCAGACACTCTCTAGCTAGGGACCTGACTTCGGCTCACATCCAGCCACTCTCCAGCTAGGGACCTGAGTGCAGCTCACATCCAGCTCACTTTTATACTTGCGGGGGTCTGGTCACACACACACACACACACACACACACACACACACACACACACACACACACACACACACACACACACACAGGGACTCTCTTATAGCGAGAAGTAGAGGCAAGACAGGACGTGCTCAAACTGTCAATTCCACATCACAGCCAGCCCTGGTACCACAGCCTAATTATGCAGTAAAACCACCACAGCAGGCGAAACAGCACCGGTCGGACCCAAAATAAAACGCAGACAGCCCAACAGAAACAGAACAGAGCAGGAGACTATCCTTATCTTCCCCAGGGATGGGAGCTGTGCTACAGGCATAACACAACACTATACAGTAGACACTGACTCAGACTGAGACCCAGATTCAGATAAATATAGCAGAGCTGGAGAACCCGAGGTAGAGCAGGGAAGGAAGGACTGAGGCACTGAGGAGAGACATTTTACATTTACATTTTAGTAATTTACCAGAAGCTCTTATACAGAGCGACTTACAGTAGTGAGTGCATACATTTTAATAGTTTTTTCGTACTGGTCCCCCGTGGAATAGAGAGAAAAGAGGAGAAAACGAGAGACTGTCTAAAGGGCTATAGAAAGAGAAAGGGGGGGTGGTGAGAGATAGACAGAGAAAGGAAGAGAGAGAGAGAGAGATGGATGGGGGAGAGTGGTGGAAAAGAGAGAGAGAGACAGAGAGAGAGAGACAAAGAGAGACAAAAAGAGAGATATTCAGACAGAGAGAGAGACAGATAGAGAGCGAGAGAGAGAGAGAGAGAGAGACTTATTAGAGACCAACTGGGGGAGAGAGTGGTGGAAAAGAGAGAGAGACAGATAGAAGGAGAGAGAGAGATAGACAGAGAGAGAGAGCGAGAGAGAGCGAGAGAGAGAGAAAGCCTTATTGGAGACCAACTGTCAGTAAGATGAGTGTTTGGAAGAGAAGCGAGTGTCATCCAGAGGCCTGTTAGGAGGGATGAGTGTCAAGCCCAGCTACTGCATTAGACACTTCATTAACCTTGTTGTACGCTGATCCACAGCCCTGACTGTGTGTGTGTGTGTGTGTGTGTGTGTGTTGGTCCATTTGCGTGCTTACAGTATGGGAAGCGATGAAAACCGAGATGAATCATTCTTCTCTTTGTGTCTTACTAGATGTTATTTAGTATATTATATATATACTGTACATCTACTTCTGTCCTACCTCTTTTCCTCTTCCATAGTATCCCTCCATCCCCAGCCCAATGTGATCCATCTCTCTAAATGTGTCCTCCCCTTCCTCTACACGTGACCCTTACCCAGTCCCTCTCGCTTTCTTTTCTCCTTCAAGTTCTGACCCTTCACCCTCAGTCTTCTCTACCCTGAGTCTTCCCTATCCTCAGTCTTCCCTACCCTGAGTCTTTCCTATCCTCAGTCTCCCCTCAGTCTCCCCAGTCTACCCTCAGTCTCGCCTATCCTCAGTCTTCCCTACCCTGAGTCTTCCCTATCCTCAGTCTCCCCAGTCTACCCTCAGTCTCCCCTATCCTCAGTCTTCCCTACCCTGAGTCTCCCCTATCCTCAGTCTCCCCAGTCTACCCTCAGTCTTCCCTACCCTGAGTCTTCCCTATCCTCAGTCTCCCCAGTACCCTCAGTCTCCCCTATCCTCAGTCTTCCCTACCCTGAGTCTCCCCTATCCTCAGTCTGCCCTACCCTGAGTCTCGCCTATCCTCAGTCTCCCCTACCCTCAGTCTCCCCTATCCTCAGTCATCCCTATCCTCAGTCTCCCCTCAGTCTCCCCAGTCTACCCTCAGTCTCGCCTATCCTCAGTCACCCCTACCCTCAGTCTCCCCTACCCTGAGTCTTCCCTATCCTCAGTCTCCCCTCAGTCTCCCCAGTCTACCCTCAGTCTCGCCTATCCTCAGTCTCCCCTAAGTCTCCCCAGTCTACCCTCAGTCTCGCCTATCTTCAGTCACCCCTACCCTCAGTCTCCCCTACCCTGAGTCTTCCCTATCCTCAGTCTACCCTCAGTCTCCCCAGTCTACCCTCAGTCTCACCTATCCTCAGTCACCCCTACCCTCAGTCTCCGCTACCCTCAGACTCCCTTATCCTCAGTCTCCCCTACCCTCAGTCTCCCCTTTCCTCAGTCTCCCCTATCCTCACTCCCCTATCCTCAGTCTCCCCTATCATCAGTCTCCCCTAGCCTCAGTCTCTCCTATTCTCAGTCTGCCCTACCCTCAGTCTGCCCTACCCTCAGTCTCCCCTACCCTCAGTCTCCCCTACCCTCAGTCTCGGATATCCTCAGTTTCCCCTACACTCAGTCTCCCCTACCTTTATTCTCCACTATCCTCAGTCTCTCCTATCCCCAGTCCCCCCTACTCTCAGTCTCCCTCAAACATGCAAACACAGAGGGCACCAACACACATGCACACACACACACACAAACACACACGCACACATAAAAACACACACACACACGCAAGCATGCACAAACATGTGCAAACTCTAACCCTATTTTCCCTAACCCCTAAACCTAACCCTAACCTTTAACCTAAGCCTAAACCTAACCCTTAACCTAACTCCTAACCCTAAAACTAACCCTAACCTTAATCCCAAAACCTAAACCTTTAAGCCTAAAATAGCATTTGAACAAATTCATGACATTAAAAAAATTCAAAAATTGTTCTTGTTTTCCTTATTTCCCTATATGTACACCCCCCCCAGAGCACATTAGAGGGCGAGGTATCAGCAATCAAATCAAATCCAATATTATTGGTCACATACACGTTTAGCAGATATTATTGCGAGTGTAGCGAAATGCTTGTGCTTCTAGTTCCGACAGTGCAGTACTATCTAACAGTAATCTAACAATTCCACACAACTACCTAATACACACAAATATAAGTAAAGGAATGGAATAATACTATATACATATAAATATATGGATGAGCAACAACAGAGTGGCATAGGCAAGATGCAATAGATGTTATAAAATGCAGTATATACATATGAGATGAGTAATGCAAGATATGTTAACATTATTAAAGTGACATTATTAAAGTGACTAGTGATCCATTTATTAAAATGGCCAATGATTTCAAGTCTGTATGTAGGCAGCAGCCTCAATGTGTTAGTGATGGCTGTTTAACAGTCTGATGGCCTTGAGATAAAAGCTGTTTTTCAGTCTCTCGGTCCCAGCTTTGATGCACACCTACTGACCTCGCCTCCTGGATGGTAGCGGGGTGAACAAGGAGTGGCTCGGGTGGTCGTTGTCTTTGATTATATTTTTGGCCTTCCTGTGACATTGGGTGCTGTAGGTGTCCTGGAGGGAAGGTAGTTTGCCCCCGGTGCAGACCGCACCACCCTCTGGAGAGCCCTGTGGTTATGGGTGGTGCAGTTGCCGTACCAGGTAGTGATGCAGCCCGACAGGATGCTCTCAATTGTGCATCTGTAAAAGTTTGCGAGGGTTTTAGGTGACACGACAAATTTCTTCAGCCTCCTGAGGTTGAAGAGATGCTGTTGCGCCTTCTTCACCACACTGTCTGTGTTCACCACACTGTCATTTCAGTTTGTCCGTGATGTGTACACCGAGGAACTTAAAACTTTCCACCTTCTCCACTGCTGTCCCTTTGATTTGGATAGGGGGGTGCTCCCTCTGCTGTCTCCTGAAGTACACGATCATCTCCTTTGTTTTGTTGACCTTGAGTGTGAGGTTATTTTCCTGACACCACACTCCGAGTGCCCTCATATTCTCCCTACAGGCTGTCTCGTAGTTGTTGGTAATCAAGCCTACTACTGTTGTGTCGTCTGCAAACTTGATGATTGAGTTGGAGGCGTGCGCGGCAAAGCAGTCATGGGTGAACGGAGAATATAGGAGGGGGCTGAGCACGCACCCTTGTTGAGCCCCAGTGTTGAGGATCAGCAAAGTGGAGGTGTTGTTTCCTACCTTCACCACCTGTGGGCGGCCCGCCAGGAAGTACAGGACCCAATTGCACAGGGTGGGGTTGAGACCCAGGGCCTCAAACTTAATGATGAACTTGGAGGGAACTATGGTGTTGAATGCTGAGCTGTAGTCAATGAACAGCATTCTTACATAGGTATTCCTCTTGTCCAGGTGGGATAGAGCAGTGTGATGGGGATTGCATCGTCTATGGACCTATTGGAGTGGTAAGCAAATTGAAGTAGGTCTAGGGTAACAGGTAAGGTGGAGGTGATATAATCCTTGACTAGTCTCTCAAAGCACTTCATTTTTTATTTTTTTTATTTTTTTTATTTCACCTTTATTTAACCAGGTAGGCTAGTTGAGAACAAGTTCTCATTTGCAACTGCGACCTGGCCAAGATAAAGCAGTGTGAACAGACAACACAGAGTTACACATGGTGTAAACAATTAACAAGTCAATAACACACTAGAAAAAAAAGGGGGAGTCTATATACAATGTGTGCTAAAGGCATGAGGAGGTAGGCGAATAATTACAATTTTGCAGATTAACACTGGAGTGATAAATGATCAGATGGTCATGTACAGGTAGAGATATTGGTGTGCAAAAGAGCAGAAAAGTAAATAAATAAAAACAGTATGGGAATGAGGTAGGTGAAAATGGGTGGGCTATTTACCAATAGACTATGTACAGCTGCAGCGGTCGGTTAGCTGCTCAGATAGCTGATGTTTGAAGTTGGTGAGGGAGATAAAAGTCTCCAACTTCAGCGATTTTTGCAGTTCGTTCCAGTCACAGGCAGCAGAGTACTGAAACGAAAGGCGGCCAAATGAGGTGTTGGCTTTAGGGATGATCAGTGAGATACACCTGCTGGAGCGAGTGCTACGGATGGGTGTTGCCATCGTGACCAGTGAACTGAGATAAGGCGGAGCTTTACCTAGCAAGGACTTGTAGATGACCTGGAGCCAGTGGGTCTGGCGACGAATATGTAGCGAGGGCCAGCCGACTAGACTAGTCATGATGACAAAATGAGTGCTACGGGGCAATAGTCATTTAGTTCAGTTACCTTTGCCTTCTTTTGTACAGGAACAATGGTGGCCATCTTGAAGCATGTGTGGACAGCAGACTGGGAATGCTCTGAGGATGTGGCTAGGGATGCCGTCTGTGCCGGCAGCCTTGCGAGGGTTAACACGCTTAAATGTCTTACTCACGTCGGCCACGGAGGAGAGCCCACAGTCCTTGGTAGCGGGCCATGTCGGTGGCACTGTATTATCCTCAAAGTGGGCAAAGAAGGTGTTTAGTTTGTCTGGAAGAAAGACGTCTGTGCCCGTGACGTGGCTGGTTTTCTTCTTGTAGTCCGTGATTGTCTGTAGACTCTGCCACATGCGTCTCTTGTCTGAGCCATTGAAATGCGACTCCACTTTGTCTCTATACTGACATTTTGCTTGTTTGATTGCCTTGCGGAGGGAATAACTACACTGTTTGTATTCGGCCATATCTCCAGTCAACTTTCCATGTTCAAATGTGGTGGTTTGCGCTTTCAGTTTTGCACGAATGCCGCCATCTATCCATGGTTTCTGGTTAGGGTAAGTTTTAATAGTCACAGTGAGTACAACATGCACTTCCTTATAAACTCACTCACAGAATCAGCGTATAAATCAATATTATTCTCGGAGGCTACCAGGAATATATCCCAGTCCACGTGATCAAAACAATCTTGAAGCGCAGATTCAGATCGGCCAGCCCAGCGTTGAAAAGTCCTTGTCACGGGTACATTTTGTTTGAGTTTCTGCCAATAGGAAGGGAGGAGCAAAATGGAGTCGTGGTCAGATTTGCCGAAGGGAGGGCGGGAGAGGGCCTTGTATGCATCACGGAAGTTAGAGTAGCAGTGATCCAGTGTATTGCCCGCACGAGTGCTACAATCAATATGCTGATAGAGTTTAGGTAGCCTTGTTCTCAAATTTGCTTTGTTAAAATCCCAAGCTACAATAAATGCAGCCTTGGATATATGGTTTCCAGTTTGCATAAAGTCCAGTGAAGTTCCTTGAGGGCCGTCGATGTTTTGGCATGAGGGAGGATATACACGGCTGTGACAATAACCAACGAGAATATGGACGGCATTTGATTGTGACGAATTCTAGATCCGGTGAACAAAAGGACTTGAGTTCCTGTATGTTGTTACAATTACACCATGATTCGTTAATCATGAAACCACCCTTCTTCTTCCCGGAGAGAAGTTTATTTCTGTCGGAACGATGCACAAAGAATCCCGGTGGCTGTACCGACTCCGACAGCATATCCCGAGAGAGCCATGTTTCCGTGAAACAGAGTATGTTACAATCCCTGATCTCTCTGGAAAGCAACCCTTGCCCTAATTTCATCTACCTTGTTATCTAGAGACTGGACATTAGCGAATAATATACTCGGAAGCGGTGGGTGGTGTGCGCAACTCCGAAGTCTGACCAGAAGGCTGCTCCATCTACCTCTTCTGCAGCAACGTTGTTTTGGGTCAGCCTCTGGAATCAGTTCAGATTCCCTGGGTGGTTCGGACAAAGGATCTACTTCGGGAAAGTAGTGTACCTGGTCGTAGTGATGGTAAGTTGACCATCCAGTAGTTCTTCCCGGCTGTACACTACCGTTCAAAAGACTTAGAACACCTACTAATTCAAGGGTTTACTGTATGTTTACTATTTTCTACATTGTAGAATAATAGTGAAGATATCAAAAGTATGAAATAACACATATGGAATCATGTAGTAACCAAAAAAGTGTTAAACACATATTTGAGATTCTTCAAATAGCCACTGTTTGCCTTGATGACAGCTTTGCACTCTTGGCGGTCTCTCAACCAACTTAACCTGGAATGATTTTCCAACAGTCTTGAAGGAGTTCCCACATATGCGGGGCGGCAGGTAGCCTAGTGGTTAGAGCTTTGGACAAGTAACCGGAAGGTTGCAAGATCAAGTCCCCAAGCTGACAAGGTAAAAATCTGACGTTCTGCCTCTGAACAAGGCAGTTAACCCACTGTTCCTAAGCCATCATTGAAAATCAGAATTTGTTCTTAACTGACTTGCCTAGTTAAATAAAGGCAAAATATGCTGAGCACTTGTCTGCTTTTCCTTCACTTTGCGGTCCGACTCATCCCAAACCATCTCAGTTTGTTTGAGATTGTGGGATTGTGGAGGCCAGGTCATCTGATGCAGCACTCCATCACTCTCCTTCTTGATCAAATAGCCCTTACAAAGCCTGGAGGTGTGTTGGGTCATTGTCCTGTTGAAAAACAAATGATACTCCCACTAAACCCAAACCAGATGGGATGGTGTATCACTGCAGAGAATGCTGTAGTAGTCATTAGAGTTACCAACCTCAGAAATTGCAGCCCAAATAAATGCTTCACAGAGTTCAAGTAACAGACACATCTCAACATCAACTGTTCACAGGAGACTGTGTGAATCAAGCCTTCATGGTCGAATTGCTGCAAAGAAACCACTACTAAAGGACACCAATAATAAGAAGAGACTTGCTTGGGCCCAGAAACATGAGCAATGGACATTAGACTGGTGGAAATATGTCCTTTGGTCTGGAATCCAAATTTTAGATTTTTGGTTCCAACCACCATGTCTTTTTTGAGACGGGGTGTGGGTCAACGGATGATCTCCACATGTGTATTTCCCACCGTAAAGCATGGAGGAAGAGGTGTTATGGTGTAGGGATGCTTTGCTGGTGAAACTGTTTGTGATTTATTTAGAATTCAAGGCACGCTTAACCAGCATGGCTACCACAGCATTCTGCATCCCCAATTGGTTTGGGTTTAGTGGGACTATCATTTGTTTTTCAACAGGACAATGTCCTAACACACCTCCAGGCTTTGTAAGGACTATTTGATCAAGAAGGAAGGAGAGTGATGGAGTGCTGCATCAGATGACCTGGCCTCCACAATCCCACAATCTCAAACAAACTGGGATGGTTTGGGATGAGTCGGACCGCAAAGTGAAGGAAAAGCAGACAACAAGTGCTCAGCATATTTTACCTTTATTTAACTAGGCAAGTCAGTTGAGAACAAATTCTGATTTTCAATGATGGCTTAGGAACAGTGGGTTAACTGCCTTGTTCAGAGGCAGAACGTCAGATTTTTACCTTGTCAGCTTGGGAACTTGATCTTGCAACCTTTAGGTTACTAGTCCAAAGCTCTAACCACTAGGCTACCTGCCCCCCCACATATGTGGGAACTCCTTCAAGACTGTTGGAAAAGCATTCCAGGTTAAGTTGGTTGAGAGACTGCCAAGAGTGCAAAGCTGTCATCAAGGCAAACAGTGGCTATTTGAAGAATCTCAAATATTTGTTTAACACTTTTTTGGTTACTACATGATTCCATATGTGTTATTTCATAGTTTTGATGTCTTCACTATTATTCTACAATGTAGAAAATTGTAAAAAATAATGAAAAACCCTTGAATGACTAGGTGTTCTAAAAAATAAAATGTAAAATTTCTTATTAAGGACTAGAAGCAATGCGGCCCTATCTGTCGACGCCATCTTTATTTCATACCAGTTCACAGGAACATAGTCCCCTGTCCCCAGTGTAATTTACTCACAAACCACACAGACACACACACACACACACACACACACACACACACACTCTGGAGCAGGGACATGAGAGCGGCCAGCGGCATCTTCAAAGAACGATTTGAAAGAACACACCTACGCCGGCTCAGCGTCTCCCCCTCCCTCACCACTCTGCCCCCACCTCCCAATACATGTTCAAAGGCCATCCATTAACCTTTCACTCACACAGTCTCTCTGTGATCTACTGCTCTTAGCCAAGGGCTTTGAAGAGCGCAGGACCACCACCAGGGAGAGAGAGAAGGAGTAGGGACAGAGGGAGAGGGTAGATAGAGGGAGAAGGGATGGAAGGAGGTGCATAGAGGACTAGAAAAGAGAGAAGACTAGAGTAGAGGTAAGACTAGATTAGAGGGAGGGGCAGACGAAAGGAGAGGAAGGTGCAAACTGAAGAGAACGGAGAGAGCGAGAAGGAAGCGGAAGAGGGAATAGTAGGATCTGGCTAAAAATACTTGAATCAGTTATAGAACCCATTGCCCTTTATGGTTGTGAGGTCTGGGGTCCGCTCACCAAGCAAGAATTTACAAAATGGGACAAACACCAAATTGAGATTCTGCTTGCAGAGCAGAATTAGGCCAATACCCACTAATTATCAAAATCCAGAAAAGAGCTGTAAAATTCTACAACCACCTAAAAGGAGCGATTCCCAAACCTTCCATAACAAAGCCATCACCGACAGAGAGATGAACCTGGAGAAGAGTCCCCTAAGCAAGCTGGTCCTGGGGATCTGTTCACAAACACAAACAGACCCCACAGAGCCCCAGGACAGCAACTAATTTAGACCCAACCATGAGAAAACAAAAAGATAATTACTTGACACATTGGAAAGAATTAACAAAAAACAGAGCAAACTAGAATGCCATTTGGCCCCAAACAGAGAGTACACAGTGGCAGAATACCTGACTATTCTGACAGACTCAAACTTAAGGAAATCTTTGACTATGTACAGACTCAGTGAGCATAGCCTTGCTATTGAGAAAGGCCGCCGTAGGCAGATCTGGCTCTCAAGAGAAGACAGGCTATGTGCACACTGCCCACAAAATGAGTCCGAAATTGAGCTGCACTTCCTAACCTCCTGCCCAATGTATGACCATATTCGATACACTTTTATTTATTTGATTTATTTCACCTTTATTTAACCAGGTAGGCTAGTTGAGAACAAGTTCTCATTTGCAACAGCGACCTGGCCAACATAAAGCGTAGCAATTCGACACATACAACAACACAGAGTTACACATGGAATAAACAAAACATACAGTCAATAATACAGTAGAACAAAAGAAAACATCAAGTCTATATACAGTGAATGTAAATGAGGTAAGTTAAGGAAATAAATAGGCCATGGTAGCGAAGTAATTACAATATAGCAATTAAACACTGAAATGGTAGATCGGCAGAAGATGAATGTGCAGGTAGAGATACTGGGGTGCAAAGGAGCAAAATAAATAAATACCAGTATGGGGATGAGGTAGGTAGATAGATGGGCTGTTTACAGATGGGCTATTTACAGGTGCAGTGATCTGTAAGCTGCTCTGACAGCTGGTGCTTAAAGCTAGTAAGGGAGATGTGAGTCTCCAGCTTCAGAGATTTTTGCAATTCGTTCCAGTCATGGGCAGCAGAGAACTGGAAGGAAATACGACCAAAGGAGGAATTGGCTTTGTGGGTGACCAGTGAGATATACCTGCTGGAGCGCATGCTACGAGTGGGTGCTGCTATGGTGACCAGTGAGCTGAAATAAGGCGGTGCTTTACCTAGCAGAGACTTGTAGATAACCTGTAGCCAGTGGGTTTGACGACGAGTATGAAGCGAGGGCCAATCAACGAGAGCGTACAGGTCGCAATGGTGGGTAGTGTATGGGGCTTCGGTGACAAAATGGATGGCACTGTGATAGACTGCATCCAGTTTGTTGAGTAGAGTGTTGGAGGCTATTTTATAGATGACATCACCGAAGTTGAGGATAGGTAGGATGGTCAGTTTTACAAGGGTATGTTTGGCAGCATGAGTGAAGGATGCTTTGTTGCGATATAGGAAGCCGATTATAGATTTAATTTTGGATTGGAGATGCTTAATGTGAGTCTGGAAGGAGAGTTTACAGTCTAACCAGACACATAGGTATTTGTAGTTGTCCATGTATTCTAAGTCAGAGCCGTCCAGAGTAGTGATGCTGGACGTGCGAGCAGGTGCGGGCAGTGATCGATTGAAAAGCATGCATTTAGTTTTACTTGCATTTAAGAGCAGTTGGAGGCCACGGAAGGAGAGTTGTATGGCATTGAAGCTCGTCTGGAGGTTAGTTAACACAGTGTCCAAGGAAGGGCCAGAAGTATACAAAATGGTGTCGTCTGCATAGAGGTGGATCAGAGAATCACTAGCAGCAAGAGCAACATCATTGATGTATACAGAAAAGAGAGCCGGCCTGAGAATTGAACCCTGTGGCACACCCATAGAGACTGTCAGAGGTCCGGACAACAGGCCCTCCGATTTGATACACTGAACTCTATCAGAGAAGTAGTTGGTAAACCAGGTGAGGCAATCATTTGAGAAACCAAGGCTGTCGAGTATGCCAATAAGAATGTTGTGATTGACAGAGTCGAAAGCCTTGGCCAAGTCGATGAATACGGCTGCACAGTAATGTCTCTTATTTATGGCAGTTATGATGTCTTTTAGAACCTTGAGCATGGCTGAGGTGCACCCAGGACCAGCTCTGAAACCAGATTGCATAGTGGAGAAGGTATGGTGGGATTCGAAATGGTCAGTAATGTGTTTGTTAACTTTCGAAGACCTTAGAAAGACAGGGTAGGATAGATATAGGTCTGTAGCAGTTTGGGTCTAGAGTGTCACCCCCTTTGAAGAGGGGGATGACCGCGGCAGCTTTCCAATCTTTGGGAATCTCAGCCGATACGAAAGAGAGGTTGAACAGGCTAGTAATAAGGGTTGCCACAATTTCGGCAGATCATTTTAGAAAGAGAGGGTCCAGATTGTCTAGCCCGGCTAATTTGTATCGGTCCAGATTTTGCAGCTCTTTCAGAACATCAGCTATCTGGATTTGGGTACGCAGTTGACCGGGGTAGGGGTAGCCATGTGGAAAGCATGGCCAGCTATAGAGAAATGTTTATTGAAATTCTCAATTATAGTGGATTTATCGGTGGTGATAGTGTTTCCTAGCCTCAGAGCAGTGGGCAGCAGGAAGGAGGTGCTCTTATTCTCCATGGACTTTACAGTGTCCCAGAACTGTTTTGAGTTAGTACTACAGGATGCAAATTTCTGTTTGAAAAAGCTTGCCTTAGCTTTTCTAACTGCCTGTGTATATTTGTTCCTAACTTCCCTGAAAAGTTGCATATCACGGGGGCTATTCGATGCTAATGCAGAAGGCCACAGGATGATTTTGTGCTTGGCAAGGGCAGACAGGTCTGGCGGGAACCAAGGACTATATCTATTCCTAGTTCTACATTTTTTCAGAGGGGCGTGCTTATTTAAGATGGTGAGGAAGGCACTTTTAAAGAATAGCCAGGCATCATCTACTGACGGGATGAGGTCAATGTCATTCCAGGATACCCCGGCCTGGTCGATTAGAAAGGCCTGCTCGCAGACGTTTTTCAGGGAGTGTTTGACAGTGATGAGGGGTGGTCGTTTGGTCGCAGACCCATTACAGATGCAGGCAATGAGGAAGTGATCGTTGAGATCTTGATTGAAAACAGCAGAGGTGTATTTGGAGGGTGAATTAGTTAGGATGACATCTTTGAGGGTGCCCGTGTTTACTGATTTGGGGTTGTACCTGGTAGGTTCATTGATCATTTGTGTGAGTTTGCAGGATGTCCCAGTTTAGGTCACCTAGTAGCACGAGCTCAGAAGATAGTTGGGGGGGCAATCAATTCACATATGGTATCGAGGGCACAGCTGGGGGCAGGGGGAGGTCTATAGCAAGCGGCAACAGTGAGAGACTTGTTTCTGGAAAGGTGAATTTTTAGAAGTAGAAGCTCAAATTGTTTGGGTACAGACTTAGATAGTAATACAGAACTCTGCAGGCTATATTTGCAGTAGATTGCAACACAGCCCCCTTTGGTAGTTCTATCTTGGCGGAAAACGTTATAGTTAGCAATGGAGATTTCAGTTTTTTGTGTGGTTTTCCTAAGCCAGGATTCAGACACGGCTAAGACATCTGGGTTGTCAGAGTGTGCTAAAGCAGTGAGCAAAACAAACTTAGGGAGTAGGCTTCTAATGTTAACATGCATGAAACCAAGTCTTTTACGATTACAGAAGTCAACAAATGAGAGCACCTGGGGGGTGGGAGTGGAGCTAGTCACTGCAGGACCTGGATTAACCTCCACATCACCAGAGGAACAGAGGAGAAGTAGGATAAGGGTACGGCTAAAGACTATACGAACTGGCAGTCTAGCACGTTCAGAACAGAGAGTAAAAGGAGCAGGTTTCTGGGCACGATAGCATAGATTCAAGGCATAGTGTACAGACAAAGGTAAGGTAGGATGTGAGTACATTGGAGTTAAACCTAGGCATTGAGTAATGAAGAGAGAGATATAGTCTCTAGAGATGTTTAAACCAGGTGATGTCATCGCATATGTAGGAGGTGGAACAACATGGTTGGTTAAGGCATATTGAGCAGGGCTAGAGGCTCTACAGTGAAATAAGACAGTAATCACTAACCAGGACAGTAATGGACAAGGCATATTGATATTAGAGAGAGGCATGCATAGCCAAGTGAACATATGGGTCCAGTGAGGGGTTGGGCTGGCTGGGGACACGGCGATTCAGACAGTTAGCAGGCTAACAAGCTAACAGTTAGTAGGCCGGGGCTAAACAAGCTAGTAGTACGGGGCAAGCTAGCAGTTAGCAGGCCAGGTTAGCAAGCAAGCAGTTAGCATGGGCTAGCAGCTACAGACCGGGTAGGTAAGCTAGCAGTTAGCAGGCCGGGGCCGGCAGCTAGCAGTTAGTAGACCGGGGCAAGCTAGCAGTTAGCAGGCCGGGTTATCAAGCAGTTAGCAGGGCTAGCAGTTAGCAGACCGGGTTAGCAAGCAAGCAGTTAGCAAGGGATAGCAGTTAGCCTTTGGGGGGATGACGCGATGGGGGTAAGTCTGTTTTTTCCTCTTTGTGCGGTGACGTCAATAGACCAGTCGTGGAATTAGTAGGGTTCCAAGTAGCTCTAGGTAGCTAGCAGGCCTTGCTGGTTAGCATAATGGGCCTTCAGCGGGCGTCGTGCCTGAGGGGCCTGTTGGAGTCCTCGGGCAGATTATGTCAGTATACCAGTCGTAGGGGATCTGCGGGGTTCCATGCCCCGTACCGGCTGTAGAAGGGGACCGGATATTGTAGCCCAGGAGCATAATTCGGTGGTAGCACAGGAGCCCTGGCTAATTGGTGCTTCAAGCTAATTGGTACTTCAAGCTAATTGGTGCTTGCTCTGGGATGGAAACGCTAGCGAGGAGTAGTCATCCGGGATTGCGGTTAGCTAGTTGTGAAGATCCAGATGAAAATGTTCCGTTTGCGGTAGGAATCCGGGGATAAAAATAACAGGTCCGTTATGCTCTGGTTAGAGTCACGTTGTTCGAACTGACGAGAGCTTTCCGAGCTGAAGGTTAGCTGATGACCGCTGGCAATGGTTTGCTGACTGATAGCTGGTAGTTAGCTGGCTAGCTTCTGTTGAGGGATTCCGGATCTGAAGTAAATATAAATACTTTAGGAAAAAAAAGCAGATCCACGCCACATTGGGTGAGGCGGGTTGCAGGAGAGTATTTAGATGTTGAGGTTTAGCAAAATATTTTAAAGGATATGCGACGAAAAAGATGTAAAACGATATATACAAGGGACACGACAAGACAAAGACGTCTGACTGCTACGCCATATTTCCTTCCGATTACACAAACCCACAAATAATTCGAAAACAAATCCAATTTTGATAAACTCCCATATCTATTTAGTGAAATACCACAGCATGCATTCACAGCAGCAATATTTGTGAACAAACACGATTATAAATGCAACCCATATTTATGATTATTTATTTGCCCTTTTGTACTTTAACTATTTGCACATAATATGACATTTGTAATGTCTTTATTCTTTTGGAACTTTTGTGAGTGTAATGTTTACTGTTAATTTGTTTATTTCACTTATGTTTATTATCTAGTTCACTTGCTTTAGCAATGTTAACATATGTTTCCCATGACAATAAAACCCTTCAATTGAAATGAATAGAATAGGCGGAGTGGAGGGGAGAGGACAGGAGAAGGGGTAGCTGTGGTAGCTGAGAGTGGAAGTCACAAAGCAGGGAAATGGGGATGAGGGGATAGGGGAGAGAGAGACAGCAAGAGCAAGCAGAGAGATTGGATGAAAATGAGAGAGGAGGGTTGGAGAACAGAGCACTAGAAGCAAGCAGAGAGATTGGATGAAAATGAGAGGAGGGTTGGAGAACAGAGCACTAGAAGCAAGCAGAGAGATTGGATGAAAATGAGAGAGGAGGGTTGGAGAACAGAGCACTAGTATGAAGCAGAGAGATCGGATGAAAATGAGAGAGGAGGGTTGGAGAACAGAGCACTAGTACGAAGCAGAGAGATCGGATGGAAATGAGACAGGAGGGTTGGAGAACAGAGCACTAGAAGGAAGCAGGGAGATTGGATGAAAATGAGGGAGGAGGGTTGGAGAACAGAGCACTAGTATGAAGCAGAGAGATCGGATGAAAATGAGAGAGGAGGGTTGGAGAACAGAGCACTAGAAGGAAGCAGAGAGATCGGATGAAAGTGAGAGAGGAGGGTTGGAGAACAGAGCACTAGAAGCAAGCAGAGAGATCGGATGAAAATGAGAGAGGAGGGTTGGAGAACAGAGCACTAGAAGCAAGCAGAGAGATCGGATGAAAATGAGAGAGGAGGGTTGGAGAACAGAACACTAGTATGAAGCAGAGATCGTAACAAGATAGAAAAAGGTAGGCAGGAGGGGAGGAAAGGGAGAAACAGCAGAATCAACAGGAGATGATGGTGGGTTTCCACATGAGATCTATCACAAAAACACCACATACCAGCTCATTACCATAAATATATATATCCTACAGATCTCAGCTCTAAAGAAAGGGAAATAGATGGAACCATGGGCAGCAGGCAGCCCAGCGGTTAAGAGCGTTGGGCCAGAAACCGAAAAGTCACTGGTTTGAGTCCCCTAACCGACTACGTGAAGAATCTGCCGATGTGCCCATGAGCAAGGCTGTAAGTCTCTCTGGATAAGAGCATCTGCTAATTGTACTGAAAGGAAAACGGCACACAAGAGCCATTACCAACATGGGTCAAATTGTGTTTTTATGAAAAACGAAAGCATAGCGCTCCATCTCCATTGAAATATTCAATCAGTCTCCCCAGAAACCTGATTCGTGGAAAAACACCCTGTGTTCTAGCAGAGTGAAAATACAAAGGGAGAGAAGGGAGGGAGGAAAGGGGAAGAGGAAGTTGTGTGCAGTAAGGGACTGGAGGCCTTTCCACAGACTGATCTGAGAGCAAACGCTTCCACCAGTCAGCTGGGGCTGGGCCGCATCCAGACGGATGGGACTCGCACACACACACACACGCACGCTAACGGCCTGGTAATGGCCCACGCCGCCACCAGCGACACACACACACACACACACACACACACGCACGCTAACGGCCTGGTAATGGCCCACGCCGCCACCAGCGACACACACACACACACATGCACGCACGCTAACGGCCTGGTAATGGCCCACGCCGCCACCAGCGACACACACACACACACACGCACGCACGCTAACGGCCTGGTAATGGCCCACGCCGCCACCAGCGACACACACGCACGCACGCTAACGGCCTGGTAATGGCCCACGCCACCATCAGTGGTACACACACACACGCACGCACACGCACACACACACACATACACACACACACACACACACACGCACGCTAACGGCCTGATAATGGCCCACGCCGCCATCAGTGGTACACACACACACACACGCACGCACGCTAACGGCCTGGTAATGGCCCACACACACACACACACACACACACACAAACACAGTGCCTCGCCTCACAGTGCGGTAGCTAAATCTGCGCTGGGTGTCTGGGCTTCATCATGTGTATGTAGTGCAGCTGGCTGCGATGGGAAGTGATGCTTTCCTGCCACATTAACCAGGCCTAATGGGCTTTCAGAACACAACACGGCTCATTCTCGGCTGTACATTTGTAACTAGTGGTGTGTGGAATCAGCAGGACAGGGTAGGCATGTCAATATGTTGAGACTGGGACAGGGAGTGTGTGTATGACTGTTGGTTTGGGTGTGTTTTAGTGTTGGTTACTTTATATCTGCTCACAATAAATATATTTTTGGTACTGCTGACCAGATTTCACATTTCCCTTACTTCAATTCAATCATTTAACATCTACAATATATGGCAGAATGTAAACATTATAGTGTAAGGGTACACATTTAGCATGTTAGTGGTAGGCCTATTTGTATGTGTACGGTAAACATAACATTTACATTACATTTACATGTGTTAGCTGTTAGCTGCACTTGATTGAGCATGCCTGGCACAAGGGAACCAATGGAATAGCCCCAAAGGTGCAAACCCCGCCGATCTGACACTCCAGGCAGGTTCAATCAAACAAATACTATTTAAACCCAGGTCTGGTTAGGGGTACATGTGTTTCTGTACCACAGCCAGGGGAGTTGATCGATGGAACCATCAGAAAGGGTTTTCTTAATTTGGTCCAATCAAACGCTGTGCCTGTGCTCAGGGCAGAACATAGATAACACTCAATTGATTATTAATGCATTATTAATACTTCTCTAGTGCCAGGTCACACAGACAGCTGGAGGCTCTCATGCACACACAGATGTGGGCGGCACACACACACAGTCTGCAGACAAACATGAGCAAGCAAGCAACACACACATACACGCACACACACACAGTCTGCAGACAAACACGAGCAAGCGTAAAACAAACACATACACACATGCACACAGTTGATAAATCAGCTGGTGTCCAATGCAACACTGAGTACATCACATAAACACAATGCAGCAAAACCTGGCAAATTAAAGATAGAAAGACAGAAAGAAAGACAGAGAGAGAGAGAGAGAGAGAGAGAGAGAGAGAGAGAGAGAGAGCGAGAGAGAGCGAGAGAGAGAGAAAGAGAGAGAGAGGGAGGGAGAGAGATGTGTGTTCTTGCTAGAGGTTGATTGTGCAGGTGTGATTTTAATGTGAGTGGGTGTTTGCTTGCTGATGTGTTCTCTCTCTCTCCTTCTATCTGTCTCTCTCTCTCTCTCTTCCACCACTCTCTCCCCCAGTTGGTCTCCAATAAGGCTCCCTCTCTCTCTGTCTTTCTCTCTCTCTCTCTCTCCCCCCCTCTCTCTCGCTCTCTCTCCCCCCCGTCTCTCTCTCGCTCTCTCTCCCCCCATCTCTCTCTCTCTCCCCCCCTCTCTCTCTCTCTCCCCCCCTCTCTCTCTCCCTCTCTCTCTCCCCCCCCTCTCTCTCTCTCTCCCCCCCTCTCTCTCCCCTCTCTCTCTCTCTCTCTCCCCCCCTCTCTCACTCTCTCCCCCCCCTCTCTCTCTCTCTCTGTCTCTCTCTCTCTCTCTCTTGCTCTCTCTCTCTCTCTCCCCCCCCTCTCCCTCTCTCTCAATTCAATTAAATTTAATTAAAGGGGCTTTATTGGCATGGGAAACATGTGTTAGCATTGCCAAAGCAAGTGAGGGAGATAATATACAAAAGTGAAATAAACAATCAAAATTAACAGTAAACATTACACGTACAGAAGTTTCAAAACAATAAAGACATTACAAATGTCATATTATATATATATATATATATATATATATATATATATATATATATATATATATATATATATATATATATATATATATATATATATATATATATATATATACTGTATATACAGTGTTGTAACAATGTACAAATGGTTAAAGTACACAAGGGCATAAATATGGGTTGTATTTACAATGCTGTTTGTTCTTCACTGGTTGCCCTTTTCTTGTGGCAACAGGTCACACATCTTGCTGCTGTGATGGCACACTGTGGAATTTCACCCAGTAGATATGGGAGTTTATTAAAATTGGATTTGTTTTCGAATTCTTTGTGGATGTGTAATCTGAGGGAAATATGTCTCTCTAATATGGTCATACATTGGGCAGGAGGTTAGGAAGTGCAGCTCAGTATCCACCTCATTTTGAGCCTGTCTTCTCTTGAGAGCCATGTCTGCCTATGGCGGCATCTCTCTCTCTCTCTGTCTCTCTCAATTCAATTCATTTTCAATTCAAGGGGCTTTATTGGCATGGGAAACATATGTTAACATTGCCAAAGCAAGTGAAGTAGATAATAAACAAAAGTGAAATAAACAATACAAATGAACAGTAAGCATTACACTCACAGAAGCGTATATACAGTTGAAGTCAGAAGTTTACATACACTTAGATTGGAGTCATTAAATCTCATTTTTCAACCACTCCACAAATGTCTTGTTAACAAACTATAGTTTTGGCAAGTTGGTTAGGACATCTACTTTGTGCATGACACAAGTAATTTTCCCAACAGTTGTAAACAGACAGATTATTTAACTTAGAATTCACTGCATCACAATTCCAGTGGTTCAGAAGTTTACATACACTAAGTTGACTGTGCCTTTAAACAGCTTGGAAAATTCCAGAAAATGATGTCATGGCTTCTGATAGGCTAATTGACATCATTTAACTCAATTGGAGGTGTACCTGTGGATGTATTTCAAGGCCTACCTTCAAACTCAATGGCTCTTTGCTTGACATCATGGGAAAATCAAAAGAAATCAGCCAAGACCGCATAAAAAAATGTGTAGACCTCCACAAGTCTGGTTCATCCTTGGGAGCAATTTCCGAATTCCTGAAGGTACCAAAGGACCTTGTGAAGATGCTGGAGGACACAGGTACAAAAGTATCAACAGTAAAACAAGTCCTATAACGACATAACCTGAAAGCCACTCAGCAAGGAAGAAGCCACTGCTCCAAAACCGCCACAAAAAAGCCAGACTATGGTTTGCAACTGCACATGGGGACAAAGATCATACTTTTTGGAGAAATGTCCTCTGTTCTGATGAAACAAAAATTGAACTGTTTGGTCAGAATGCCCACGTTATGATTGGAGGAAAAAGGGGGATGCTTGCAAGACGAAGAACACCATCCGGAACCGTGAAGCACAGGGGTGGCAGCATCATGTTGTGGGGGTGCTTTGCTGCAGGAGGGACTGGTGCACTTCACAAAATAGATGGCAGCATGAGATAGGAAAATTATGTGGATATATTGAAGCAACATCTTAAGACATCAGTCAGGAAGTTAAAGCTTGGTCGCAAATGGGTCTTCCAAATGGACAATGACCCCAAGCATACTTCCAACGTTGTGGCAAAATGGCTTAAGGACAACAAAGTCAAGGTATTGGAGTGGCCATCACAAAGCCCTGAACTCAATCCCATAGAAAATTTGTGGGCAGAACTGAAAAAGCGTGTGTGAGCAAGGAGGCCAACAAACCTGACTCAGTTACACCAGCTCTGTCAGGAGGAATGGGCCAAAATTATTGTGGAACGCTTGTGGAAGGCTACCAGAAATGTTTGACCCAAGCTAAACAATTTAAAGGCAATGCTACCAAATACTAATTGAGTGTATATAAACTTCTGACCCACTGGGAATGTGATGAAAGAAATAAAAGCTGAAATAAATAATTCTCTCAACTATTATTCTGACACTTCACATTCTTAAAATAAAGTGGTGATCCTAACTGACCTGAGACAGGGAATTTATACTAGGATTAAATGTCAGGAATTGTGAAAAACTGAGTTTAAATGTATTCTGGCTAAGGTGTATGTAAACTTCCAACTTCAACTCTATACAGTGTTGGAACTATGTACAAATGGTTAAAGTACAAAAGGGAAAATAAATAAGCATAAATATGGGTTGTATTTACAATGGTGTTTGTTCTTCACTGGTTGACCTTTTCTTGTGGTGATGGCACACTGTGGTATTTCACCAAGTAGATATGGGAGTTTATCAAAATTGGGTTTGTTTTCAAATTCTTTGTGGATCTGTGTAATCTGAGGGAAATATATTCTCTTGAGAGGCAGGTCTGCCTATGTCGGCCTTTCTCAATAGCAAGGCTATGCTCACTGAGTCTGTACATAGTCAAAGCTTTCCTTAAGTTTGGGTCAGTCACAGTGGTCAGGTATTCTGCCACTGTGTACTCTCTGTTTAGGGCCAAATAGCATTCTAGTTTGCTCTGTTTTTTGTTAATTCTTTCCAATGTGTCAAGTAATTATCTTTTTGTTTTCTCATGATTTGGTTGGGCCTAATTGTGTTGCTGTCCTGGGGCTCTGTGGGGTGTGTTTGAGTCTGTAAGCAGAGCCCTGGGTTCATCTCTCTGTAGGTGATGGCTTTGTCTTCAGGCTAGGGTCCTTTTCTCAGAATTTCCGCCTGACTGACATGCCCAAAGTAAACTGCCTGTAACTCAGGCCCAGAAGCCAGGATATGCATATAATTGCTAACATTGGATAGTAAACACATTGACGTTTGTAGAAATGTTAAAATGTTAACTAATGTATGAGACTATAAAACAATTGACATGGTAGGAGAATATACAAAGAAAAACCAACCAGAGTTATTATAATTTTTTGATCCCAGGCTCTTATAATGGAAAGCTTTGGGTCCTATGCAATTCCAGCTCCCAGATTGCAATTCCTATGGCCTCCACTAGATGTCAATAGTCCTTGTTCAATGTTTCAGGCTTGTTTCTTCCAAAACATGAGACATACTGAGAGTCACAGTTTTAAATCA